>NW_019265601.1:99813-151037 GCF_002742605.1 Olea europaea var. sylvestris
TTAATTAATTACTCATTTAATTGCACAAATAGTCCTTCCATCCATTTTCTATCAATTTCTCCGTTAGTCAATCAAAGAAATCAATTTGACCACAATTTTAAAGGACATAATGGTAGCATACTATTTATCACATTAAACTAGTAAAATAATTTTTTAAAAAATATTTTTTCTATCACCCTCGCCCAAAAATCAACACAACCCAAAATTATTCTACCCGTCTCTCACCATCGGGGCCAAAGCAAATTGCCAACGGTTGCTGATGCCAACATCCACACATGCACAGTGATTGTAATCGTATTCGCCACCACCAAAGCACCAATATTCATTTTTCCAATAAATAAAAAATAAAAATCAGCTAAAAATCCATATTTATTCTCCTATTTCTAAATGCTGCAAGTCAGTCATTCTATTATCATCTTCGTTGCAACTCTCAATCCCTTCCATTTGCAGATGCAAAATATGAGTCAAATGCATCCATCGAGGCCAGGGTATCATGTGCATAGTGGTCAAATGCAAAAACAGGTTAAACTTGTGAAAATTGATTTTCCAATTGCATTTTGTTTGTGGGTTTGTTTAATTTGAAAGAAGTGGCTTCTTCATTATTCAGTAGAGCTAAAAATCTCAAGTTCATTGGGAATTTTTTGAAAATTTCATGATATACGAAGGTTAGGAAAATATGGGTAAAGGGCTTTGGAATTAGGGATAATGGATAGTTGGTGATGAGAGGTGGTGGGTGATGGCGATTGTGGTGTTTTTGTGGGTGTTAGCATTGAAGACCGTTGGTGATTTGCATTGGCACCGGTGGTGAGAGATGGGGGGAATACTTTTGGTTTGGGTAGGTTTGTGAGTGGGTGGGCAGGTTGCATTATGGTGATAAAGAAGAAAATAATTTTT
This sequence comes from Olea europaea var. sylvestris, assembly GCF_002742605.1. Lineage (NCBI taxonomy): Eukaryota > Viridiplantae > Streptophyta > Magnoliopsida > Lamiales > Oleaceae > Olea > Olea europaea. Next base: position 100,708 of record NW_019265601.1, read on the forward strand.
GTTTTTGAATTTTTAGTCTTAAAATTTAATTATTTTGATAGTTTAATGTGATAAATATAAAGTTACATTCTATCCTTTAAAAACGTGGTGAAATTGAATTTTTTTTTTTTTTTTTTGGGTTGACTAACGGAGAAATTAACAGAAAATGGATGGAAGGACTATTTGTGCAATCAAAGGTGTAATTAAGGATGAAAATACCAAAAACTAAAAATAATTAGGATATTTTGCACAATAATATTGAAAGATTGGAAGGTTATGTGCTAATTGCTCGATACACAATCCAGGTTACTATTAGCCGGCCCTGATTACATAGTCCATATCATTGAGACTAAGAATTTTAACATGTTTAAAGCAAGGTGCTCTGTACCAAAAGTAGCTTTTTATGATATATGTTCACAACAAATTTGGTGAAAGCTCAATGTCCTCAACCTAAATTGGACATCGATGAAAGCTCGATATACTTTCCTTTAAAAGAAAAAAGACAAATTTGATGTCCTCAATATAAGAGAGAACCTCATTTTTGACCTCAAAGTTAGAAGTACATGAAAGACTACAATAACACACATGATCATTCTATCAATTAATTAGAAGACGAATGCTTGTTAAAAATCAAATAATTTCTTATCTACTGCCCACATATTTTGTGAGACTCAAAAATCCTTTTCACTTTTCACTTTTTCTTTTTTTAATTTGTTTTGTTCGTATTATAAATATTTTTTTAGAATTTAAAATTCTTTTTAATTCTTTTCTCTTCATAATAAAACTTAATTTTTTCAATTTTAATTAAATAATATTTATATATTCTTTCTTTAATTTTCATAACATTCTTTTGTTTAATTTTTTTTTGTTGTATACTTTTTGGAAATTGTTTTAAAATTTCTGTTTTCTTCATATTATAATTTTTTCGATTGAAAATTCTTTTTAATTATTTTCATTTTATGATGAAATGGAGAGTTTCTCCATCCTAGATGGACAAAACCTCCATGAAGCTTCAATGAAAATTACAATTAATCCATTTAAGCTTTGAAAAAAGAAAAAAAGAAAAAACAAATTTCCAAAAATTGCTGCACAGAGTACACTCTCCCTACAGAGAGAACACTCTGTGCAACATGGAGAGTGCCAGTGCACTGTGTTGCACAGAGAGTGCTCCGTGTACTCTCCAGTCACATTTTAACCACATTTTCTCTAAATCCTACAAAAGGTCATCGCACATAAACAAGATTAAACTATTTTTTTTCCTTTCTCAACATTATCCATCCAATCTACTTGATAAAACATGCTCAAAATTCACAAAATTACCACTAATTCTAGACCTAAGAGGACACATGTTTTCCATGAAATATGAAAGAAAAAAGAGACTTTAAAATTTAAAAGGAAGTGGAGAAAAGTATAGACCTAGTTATTGGACTAATTACTCGAGAGACAAATTTTACCCCAAATTAATCTCTCTCTCTTTGAGTCCATTCAAGGCCAGCATAGTCTGCCCCTTTATCGTGATCTCGTCACTAGTCAATCTCCTTTGAGTGATAAGGTCTGAAGAATAGGTTAAGCCTTTTTGTATTATTGAAAACAAATTTAGGCATTCGATTTATGTTAGGCCAACCAATGGATACAATGATTTAAATAAAGATCATGAAATGGGTTCAATTGACGATGAAATAGAATTTTGAATCGCAAATAATATATACCAACTATTAAAACAAAATAAATAAATAAATAAATTTAAAGCATATTTTGTGTTTGTAAGTTAATTGAAACATATGAATTAAAAATCATAAAGAGTTTAATATCGATTTTGATAGGAAGGAAGGTTTGTCAAGAAAAGGATTTGACTGTTAAAATATAGTTCATCTCAATCTGTTATATGTTGTAATCAAAGCTTCTGGAAACCCTAATTACTAGATTGATGGTTCGAATTCGATGAATTCAATTAAAGAGCTAGATTGGGAAGATTGGTTGATGTTAGACCCATGAAGTGGATCTTCAACAATAATTTTGAGATGAAGCCTGCTTAAAACATAATTAATAAAATCTAATATGATGTTATGCACATCATGACAACTTGAGTCCTCACATTCAAGGAACTGATAAAGAATTTGCTATTAATGCAAGTAATCATCATTGTAGTATATTACATTTACGACTTTTGTCAAAAAAGGACCTAGGGCCCCGTTTTAGATTGTTTTTGGGAAGTTAAAATGAGCTTTTTAAATTCAACCCTATTAGGAAAATGTGTAATTGGCAATCTGTGACCAAAGGACCTATTTGTCAAAATTGTAAAGTCAAGGACTAAATTGTATAGGTCAAATAGTTCAGGGACTAAAGTTGCAATTTAGTAAAGGTCATAGCATAGGTCTAGGGTAAAGTGGGATACTTTGAAGATGCAAACGGCGCGTTGATGTCGCTGGAGTTTCGCCCTGACCTTGCTAGAGCCAAAATTGCAGAACTGACCTCGCTGGAGTTTCGCTGGTCTATCGCCTGAGCGAAGGTAGTCGCTCGAGTTTCGCCAGGACCTCGCTAGAGCGACTGTGTTATCTGGCCTTTGGTAATTTTAATGCCTCGCAAATTTTTAATGCCTTATATTACCAAATTCGACCTACTATATAAATAAAACGTCCGATTTTCTTACGTGACCGTTGGCAAACATTAAAACAACAATTCCTCTCAACTTCCAAAGGATAAAGAGCCAAAATAAATTCATGCTTTTCATCTTTGATTCTCATGGTTCTTTGAATAAAAACATCAACCCTTACAAAACCAAAACACCCTTTCATATCTCCATATAAACTTCCAGAAGATCATCTGTTTGAAGATCCGGGAAGGAAATTGTTTGAAGAGCTGGAGTGCTTGGTGATTCACAGGAGGTAGAAGATATTCAAAGCTGGGATTTTGGCACAGATCTGCAAAATTCAGGATAGCTGTGGTCGATACAGTAAGAAGGTCAGAATATTGTTAGAATCAATAATGTCTGACGTACTATAAGTCAATATCTTTTATAGTGGATTTCTACTGGCTTGTACTCGGAGTTTTTACCCAATTGGGTTTTCTCCGTCAACATTTTATTGTGTTTTTTACTGCTTTCTGTTATTTATTTTTCAACCGGTAATTCAACTTAGGTAGATAAAGTATGTGAATGAATCTGGGTAATGCATAATTGATGTGACTTGTTGCATCAGTTAATTAATTGTTTTAATTTCGCATAAACACCTATTCACCCCCTTCTAGGTGTTGGTTGGGTCGAACTATTGCTTTTTCAAGTGGTATCAGAGCTAAATCTCGAGTCCTGACCCATAGTTGTTTAGATGAGTCAATCACTTTCTGTACCTCCGTATTTTGACGAAAGTAATTATGCCTATTGAAAGGTTAGAATGCGTGCGTTTCTTAAGTCTTTAGATGAGCATGTTTGGGTAAGTGTGCAAAATGGTTGGAAACCTCCCTCTACTATCGTATCAGGAACTGTTAACCTTACCGACATATCACTATGGACTAAGGATGAAATAGCTGAGTGTAATTGGAATAGCAAGGGTCTTCATACCCTGTTTATGGCTGTGTCTCCCGAAGAGTTTAGGAGAGTGTCAATGTGTAAAACTGCTAAAGAGGTTTGGAACATTCTTGAAACTACCCATGAGGGAACTAAAACGGTAAAGAACTCTAAGTTACAAATGCTAACTTCTAGGTTTGAAGAAGTGAGAATGAAGGATGATGAAACGTTTGATGAATTCTATGCTAAATTGAATGACATTGTTAACTCTAGCTTCAATCTAGGTGAGAAGATTCCCGAGTCTAAAATTGTGAGAAAAGTGCTTAGGTCCCTGGCCGAGAGATTTAGGCCTAAAGTCACTGCCATTGAGGAAAGTAAGGACCTAGATGAAGTTAAAATTGAAGAACTGGTAGGATCGTTGCAAACTTATGAACTCACTATTACACAACATAAGAAAGGAAAGTCCATAGCCCTAAAATCCATCAAAAAAGATGAATCTTCTGATACTGAGTCACTTAGGGACGAGTAAATCGCATACTTTGTTAAGAAATTTCAAAAAGTTCTCAAGAATAGGAGAAAGCCTCAGGATAAAAAGAGTGGAGCTCCTAGCAGATTCACAAAAGCAAAAACTGAAACGTTTAACAATAAAGGGTCGAGTGATAAACCACGTTTGATTAGGTGCCATGAGTGTCAAGGTATAGGTCACTATAGGATTGAATGCCCTAGTTATAAGAAGAACCAAAGAAAAGGGAAAGGTAGGGCCTTAGTTGTCTCACTTACAGATAATGAATCTGAGACCAGTGATAGACAGGAATCTTCTAGTAGTGAGGACGAAGGAAACTATATGACATTTGTATCGACTGTTAAGAGTGAATCTGATAAGGAGAGTGACAAGGTGGAGGAAGAACTTCCAAACGATAATTCTAGTAATGAGAAAGAGGATGACGTAGACATGCAAGAAGCTTATCAACTTTTATTTAAGGAGAGTCTTCAAAATCAAAAAGGTCAATAAAGCTCTACTCAAAAAGGTTGATGAACTTGAAAGAGAAAAAGAGAAACTTGCTAGTAATCTTCAGAATTCACTTAAGAGTGGCAGTGAGTTAAAGTGTATCAATGAGAAGTTAGAAAACAAGATTAAGACTTTGACTAGTGAATTGGTGAAACCTAATGCTCATCTTCAGACTTTCGTAAGTGGGACTAAGAAATTGGACAATATTTTGAAAATGAATAAGCTTGTAGGAGATAGGAAGGGTCTAGGATATGTTGAGGGTAATACACATGTTGCTGGACCTTCTAAGACTGTTTTTGTTTCTGCCTCTAAGAAAATTAATGCTGTTAGTAGTTCAAATAAGAGTAAGAATGTTCCGAGAGAGCAGAGTCATCAATCACGTAGGAACTTCATACCCAGATACCCTCAGCCACATACATTTGAGCCTAGCTTCATTCTCACCTGTTACCACTGTGGAGCCTTAGGACACACTGGGCCTAGATGCTATAGGTTAGGGAATGAGCGTAAAAATCTGAACATTCCTAGTCAGGTTAGCTTTCTATCTAATTAGGTTAGTCATTTGACTGAGATGCTTACTAAGCTTACTAGGAGTACTTTATCATCTAAGAAAGTTTGGGTCAAAAAGGGTGATCTAGCTAGACATTCAGGTCAAGAAAAGTGTTTTGTTGCTCATGTTGCATTGAAAGCCCAAAATTACAACATGTGGTACATAGATAGTGCATGTTCTAGGCATATGTGTGGTAAAAGGCTTTGTTTACTACCCTTGATGAATGTAACGGTGGTTTGGTTACCTTTGGAGATGGGGTTTCTGCACCTATTCTTGGCAAAGGTACTGTACAAATACATGGTTTACCTGTGATCTCTAATGTGCTTTATGTGGAACGTTTAAAGTCTAACTTGTTTAGTATTAGTCAAATTTGTAATGCTGATTTTGAGTTGAGTTTTATGCAAAAGAGATGTACTGTGTATGATTCGTCTGGTAGGGTGGTTCTTGAAGGGGTTAGAACAACTAATAATTGTTATGTAGTCTTGCCTAATTCTAACTATGTATGTAGGAGTGCTAAAATTTGTGTGAGTGAACTCTGGCACAAAAGATTAGGTCATTTGAACTATAAGAGTCTAGTATAACTGGCTAAGAAAGAATTGGTAGATGGTTTGCCTAAGATAGGTCCTAGTGAAAATGTTGTGTGTGGACCATGTCAACTAGGTAAACAACTTAAGGGGAACCATAAGAAGACTTCAAAAATTCTGACCAAAAGACCCCTAGAATTGATACACATGGATTTAATGGGACCATCTAGGACTGAGAGTTTAGGTGGTAAGCGATACATTCTTGTTGTGGTAGATGACTTCTCGAGATTCACATGGATAGAATTGCTTAGGGAAAAATCTGATGCATGTGATCTCATAAAGTCTTTGTGTAAACGGCTTAGCAATGAACTAAATCTCAAAGTGTCTAGAATGCGTAGTAACCATGGAAAAGAGTTTGAGAATTTTAATCTTGAAAGTTTCTATATGGATAAAGGGATATTGCATGAGTTCTTTTCTCCTATCACTCCTCAACAAAATGGGGTGGTTGAAAGGAAGAATCGGGTTTTTCAGGACATGGCTAGAGCCATGGTTCATGGCAAGGGACTAGCCCTACATTTTTGGGGAGAAGCTGTTAACATTGCATACCACATAATTAATAGAGTTTACGTTAGACCCAAGACCGATCAGACTCCATATGAGATACTTAAGGGTAAAAAGCCTACTGCTAAGTACTTTCGAGTATTTGGGAGTAAGTGCTACATTTTACGTGATAGAGAGAACTTGAGTAAGTTTGAATCGAAGAGTGATGAAGGCACCTTCTTAGGGTACTCTAGAAATAGCCGAGCATTTAGGGTGTATAACTTACGTACTCGTGTGGTGATGGAGTCAGTAAATGTTGTGATAGATGATGCTGTGAGTGAGGGGGAGAGTGTTGAAAATTGTGATAAAGATGGTGATCTTATAAGTTCTAGTGATCCTACTGAGCCGCCTATGTCTGAATCATCTCTTAGGAAACCTGAAATGCCTGAAAAGAAAACACTTCCACAAGATCGAGATAAAGATCCTAAGGAACCATCGACTAGGGTTAAGTCTAATCATCCTAAGGACAATATCATTGGGGATCTAGATGAAGGTATGAGACTTCGTAGGAGAGTACTGAACAATCTAGCATACACTAGCTATGTCTCTCAGGTAGAACCTAAGAAAGTTGAAGAGGCTCTTGGTGATGAGTGTTGGGTGAATGCGATGCATGAGGAGCTCAATCAATTTGCGAAGAACAATGTGTGGATCTTAGTTCCCAGACTTGAGAATTGTAATGTTATAGGTACTTAGTGGATCTTTAAGAACAAGACAGATGACCAAGGTACTATAACTAGGAATAAGGTTAGACTAGTTGCTTAGGGTTATACTCAAGTTGAAGGAATTGATTTTGATGAGACTTTTGCCCCTGTTGCACGACTTGAGTCTATTCGGATTCTGCTTGCTATTGTATGTACCTGAGGGTTCAAGTTGTATCAAATGGATGTTAAGAGTGCCTTCTTGAATGGACTTCTTCAAGAAGAAGTCTATGCGGAACAACCAAAAGGATTTGTTGATCCTAAGTTTTCCCACTATGTCTACAAACTTCACAAAGCCCTCTATGGTCTGAAGCAAGCTACTAGAGCTTGGTATGAGAGACTTACATCATACCTTGAAGAACATGGATTCTTTCGAGGTGGTGCAGATATGACCTTATTTATTAGACATGTTGAAAAAACTATCACCATTGCTCAGATTTATGTCGATGATATTATTTTTGGTTCTCCTCTTGAGTCTTTAGCTTATGAGTTTGCTGAGTGTTTGAAGCAAGAATTTGAAATGAGTATGGTTGGGGAGTTGAGTTATTTCCTTGGACTTCAGGTGAGACAAACAGAGGATGGACTGTTCATTTCACAGTCTAAGTATGCTAAGGATCTAGTTAAGCGCTTTGGGCTGGATAGTAAGAAGCATACTAGGACACCTATGAGTACTAACTTGAAGTTAGGTCGTGATGCTTCAGGTAAGAGTGTCGATCCTTCCCTATATATAAGCATGATAGGTAGTCTTCTTTATCTCACAGCTACTAGACCTGACATTGCTTTTAGTGTTGGAGTGTGTGCTCGATTTCAGGCAGATCCAAAAGAATCACATTTAAGCTCTGTTAGACGCATCATTAGATATGTGAGTGGAATAGTTGATCTAGGAATTCTAATCTTGACTTGGCTGGTTACTCCAACACCGATTGGGCTGGGAATGCAGATGATAGGAAAAGCACGACAGGGGGTTGTTTTTACATAGGTAGCAATCTCGTAGCCTGGTTGAGTAAGAAACAGAATTCTATATCTCTATCCATGGCAGAGGCCGAATACATAGCTGCAGGGAGTTGCTGCACTCAGCTTCTTTGGATGAAACAGATGTTGAGTGATTATGGGATTAGTCAAGGGACCATGACTGTTTTCTGTGATAATTCAAGTGCTATAAATATTTCTAAGAATCCCATTCAACACTCTCGAACAAAACATATAGACATACGACATCATTTTATTCGTGAGCTTGTTGAATCACATGTAGTCCCTCTCGACCATGTCTCTACTGATAATCAATTGGCAGATCTACTTACGAAACCACTAGATGGATTGAGGTTTGAGTCGCTTCGGACGGCTGTTGGTGTTTGCTCACCTATCTGATCATGGATTCATGCATATTCCTGCATTTATCACATATGCACCTAGTCACTTCATATCTTGCATGTGATCTATGTGTGTGTGATGCATTTTTGACTGTTCGTTTGTAGTTTAGTAGTCTTTTGTGTGTGTAAACAAAAAAAAAATTAATTATTTTAAGAATTTTTTTCCTGTGCCTTTTATGTAACGAATATGGCATGTGCATTAAAAATCAAACTCCATTTTTCATCATATGTACGAGTCTAAGGTTCCATCATTGTTCATTTTTGTCTGTGGAGTTCTGGGTATATGGCTCGTCATTCATTTTCACACAGCACACACTGTAGTCCTGTAAGCGAGTCTTGACCGAATGGGTGAGATTTGGGATGGTGTTCTTCTGTGATTGGGGTGTATGTACATGTGACTTGATCTAGGACGAGTGTAACCTAATAAATATTGTCTTTCCCAAGTTTTATTTTGATTATTCGTTGAACTTATGACTATCTTTGGGGCCTACTTGACTTGAACAATTAAGCCTGAGGGGTTTCTAACGTGGTGCCCTAGGGTCGTCTGACTTGGGAGTCACCGGCCCAAAGTTCGTTACTGGGGTCATTTCTATCGCCTAATGAGGATTGCATTGCACTTAAGTTCTTTTGCTCTTCCTATTTACAAAAAAAATAAAAAATAAAAAATTATTGCATCATACAGTTAGGGGGAGTAAAATTGTGACAATCGTAATATTTGATATATGTCCTCATGAAATTGGATTTGATTGTCACTTGGTAGATATATACCTCTGTCTGGTTGTTTTCACGTGTCCTTTCTCACTAATTTAAGGTTTTGAGTCTCACTTGCATGGACTACGTGGCACTTTTCACGGTGATGTTCTGTATACACTTTACTCAACGGGATTTGAACTATGTGTGGACTTACGATTTGTCTATGTGCTGAGTGTCGGGGTTGTGACTTTATGCTTATTGTTGGTATAGTTTACATAATTGGTCCCATGCTTCGTTTTTTTTATTAGTTTCCGATGTTCTGTACTTGTCTTATTTTTGAAAATACACGATTTGGAGCTAATTTCGTCATTTCTTGAAACTTGTGTTCTTTTTCTCGAAATTCAAAAATTTGGTGCTATTTCTGACATTTGAATTTCGCTCGAGTCTCGCCTGGACTTAGCTTGAGCGACAAAAGCAGAAGGCTTTTCGCTCGAGTTTCTCCCATTCCTCGCTCGAGCGACGGTCCTTTTTTAAACCCCTCCCCCGTCTCTGTTCGCGCATTTTTTTCCCTTTCTCTCTTGTTTTTTTTTCTTTCTTCTTCCATTTGATTCCCACCTCTTAACATTACTTGGTTTCTTACATAAGTTTGAGGGCCCTAACCTTGATTCCTAATCCGAATTTCATCTTCTTCATATTGATTTTGAGGTATTTTCATTTTTTTTCTTGTTTTTCTCATTTTTGTGTTGTTTCATTGTTCTTGTGTTTTGCTTGCTTGATACGTGCATTATTATGATCCTCATGCATTTCGTGATTGGTTTTTGTTGGTACATTTTGCATTTGCCTTAACCATTAAATATGGATTGCATGTTCTTCCATTGTTTCGTTATGGCATTTTCGTGTTTTTGGTACCATGTTCGTCGTGGTCGTTCTTGCATTTCGTTAATCCGTTTGATGTGTGGTTTGTTCCATTTTAAAGCCCTTGGATTCTACTTTGTGGGACTATGCTTGGATGCATACTTGGGTCTCGTATGTGCTTGGAATTGTGTGCCGAAGTGACACCCATCATGTCTTCGATGAAAGTCCCCTGTTATGTTTTGTTTGTTTTCCTTCGTTTGTGTGCATCAGTTTTTTCCTCCTCTTCATTCCGTCTTTATTTCATTCTCGTCACGTGACTTGTTGAGTGTTTTTGCACATCATGCTTGGTTTGCTCTTAGGGTCGTTCACGTTTTTCGATGCATCTCTTTCGTACCTCATTTGTGTGTGCGGTGTTTCATTTCATATTGCATCGTACCCCGTACATTCTTCATCTTACTAATTAAGTTTCGTCTCTCCATGTGCCAGATGGCCCGTAAGCTCTCTCGACCTTCTGCGCAGCCAGCTAGTGGTTCGACGTCGTATAGTCGTTCCAGATTCATTTTTGCTACAGCTCAGGAGGACTTCACTTCTCAGTTCTCTTTACGCCCTGTTCTCATGGAGCGTGAGGTAATCCTTTCTAACATTCCTGTTGATATCGTCGCCATTTTTGTTTCCCGGGGTTGGGAGCCCCTTCTTGTTGGTCTTTCACCTCCTCCCCCACTCCTCGTTCAGGAATTCTATGCTAATATTCATGATATAGACGGCTCGTCTTTTCAGGTTACTTTTAGAGGTCATTCTTTTAGGGTTACTCCGTCGGCTGTAGCTCATGCTTTAGGTATACCTCAGATTACCCATCCGACTTATCCCTATATTTTACCTGCTTCTATTCCGGCCGATTCTCTTGTTCGGTCGAAGCTTTTGAACACCCCGTCTATCGGGGGGCTTTCGACGATGGCCACGGGGTCATTACCTACTGATCGTCAGGTGTTGTTGCGCATAGTGTGTACAAACCTGTGGCCAGTTGCCCATACCTCTTCATTACCTATGGTGCGTACCCTTTTTCTTTATGCCCTTCTTCATGGGGACTCGATCTACTTTCCTAGTTTTGTGTGCCAGAATATTCTGGCTTCATTTTGTACTCCTGGGAGTTGGATCGTGTTGCCTTATGCTTGCTTAATTCATAGGGTTGCTTTGTCGTTGGGTGCTTCCTTTCCAGAGGGTTCGACTTGTCGCTTAGGCCATCCAATAGGACAGCAGACCATTCATCAGAGTCGATCCCATGTACAGTCATCTTCCTCTTCTGCTCATGCTACAGGTCAGGCAGCGGCCATTGATGTTTTTGATCTTTCGGAACCCTTTAATCCTATTACTGAGATTCTTATTGGGGGTTCCCGTGTGTTTCTCCCGCCTCGTACGGCTTTTCCTTCGACCATTCCACTTAGTTCTGCATTTCTTTCGACATCTACTTTTGCTCCTGGGGTGGCTGCTTTGCCCGTTGACCCCATGGTGACGCTTATGGGACAGATGTCTACTTTGATCGAGCAGCAGGCTCGTATGATGGCAGAGATCACGCAGTTATGTGCTGCGTCGGAGCATCACTCAGTTGAGCTTTCTTCTTTTCGTCGTGCTCTTGCAGTGTGTCAGCGTCATTTGCGTTGGATTCGTGATAGTATGGCGGAGGACACGAGTGCTGAGAGCGGAGCTGAGTCTTCAGATACTGGAGGTGCTGCCTCGTAGTTAGTTAGTCAATTATTTTGATCTTTGTCCTTTGTGACAAAAAGGGGGAGTAGATATTTGGATAGATAGATCGATAGATCTTCAATTTTTTGGTAATTGTGTTATACTTCATGACTAGATTAAGTTTTTTGATATTTTGGCAATATTAATGTATGTTTTTGGTGTTTTTTAACTTACATTATTATTGCTTCTTAATCTAGTTAATGACATATGATCGATTTCTTATTTACTATTTCCATTTCATATGCTTTTACACTTGGTATTTGAGTTTTTGATTTTCAAGAAACAGGTTCAACAAGAGATTGCTACTTTAGTTGAATAGATAGGTTGTTTGGAGTCATGTTTATTTTTGTCCTTGACTGTCATATGTATTTTTGTCATAGAATGCCAAAGGGGGAGTTTATTAGAAAAATGTGTAATTGGCAATTTGTGACCAAAGGACCTATTTGTCAAAATTGTAAAGTCAAGGACTAAATTGTATAGGTCAAATAGTTCAGGGACTAAAGTTGCAATTTAGTAAAGGTCATAGCATAAGTTTAGGGTAAAGTGTGATGCTTTGATCATGCAAACGGCGCGTTGATGTCGCTGGAGTTTCGCCCTGACCTTGCTAGAGCCAAAATTGCAGAATTGACCTCGCTGGAGTTTCGCTGGTCTATCGCCTGAGCGAAGGTATGTCGCTCGAGTTTCGCCAGGACCTCGCTCGAGCGACTGTGTTATCTGGCCTTTGGTAATTTTAATGCCTCGCGAATTTTTAACGCCCTATATTACCAAATTCGACCTACTATATAAACAAAACGTTCGATTTTCTTACGTGACCTTTGGCAAACATTAAAACAACAATTCCTCTCAACTTCCAAAGGATAAAGAGCCAAAATAAATTCATACTTTTCATCTTTGATTCTCATGGTTCTTTGAATAAAAACATCAATCCTCACAAAACCAAAACACCCTTTCATATCTCCATATAAACTTCCAAAAGATCATCTGTTTGAAGATCCGGGAAGGAAATTGCTTGAAGAGTTGGAGTGCTTGGTGATTCACAGGAGGTAGAAGATATTCAAAGCTGGGATTTTGGCGCAGATCTGCAAAATCCAGGATAGCTGTGGTCGATACAGTAAGGAGGTTAGAATATTGTTAGAATCAATAATGTCTGACGTACTGTAAGTCAATATCTTCTATAGTGGATTTCTACTGGCTTGTACTCGGAGTTTTTACCCAATTGGATTTTCTCCGTCAACATTTTATTGTGTTTTTTACTGCTTTCTGTTATTTATTTTTCAACCGGTAATTCAACTTAGGTAGATAAAGTATGTGAATGAATCTAGGCAATGCATAATTGATGTGACTTGTTGTATCAGTTAATTAATTGTTTTAATCCCACATAAACACCTATTCACCCCCATTCTAGGTGTTGATTGGGTCGAATTATTGCTTTTTCAAACCCATTTAGTCAATTTGATTAACATAGCTAGGGTTTGCGATGTGCTTATGAGACTCGATTTTCGGCTTCTTTTTATTTTTTTATTTTTTTTTATTTTAGGGGTCTACGTTTTTCATTATTGTAATATTTTATATTTGTATTTATAAAATGGAGACAGTTTTATTAAATAATTGAACCATTCAAACGTGTAATATGAAATAAGTTAAGATGTTAAACGCAAATATATGAAACAAAGTGGGACCACTTCTCCATTCCCCAAAGTTCAAAAAAGTCATACGAGTAATTGACAATAACATGCTTTGCCTCCCACCCTGAACTGGAAACACATTTAATTAAAAGGAATCCATGCAGATTACGAATCCAGAATCAAGTAGTTATATTATAGTCCGTCTAAATGTAAGAATCTTACTCCTAGTTTGGGTTTGAATGTAATGTTGACGGTCCATTAATCTATGTTCATGAATTAAATATTGCACAAAAACTATGCATTAAAAAAGAAAGAATGCTAAAATTGTTAATTATATGTTGTAGCTTTGTCCAATAGTACATTCCAAATATGCACATAGTGACTCTATAAGATTAATATCACCCAAACGATATTATTATTATTCATCGTTCAACAATTATTTAAATTGCTAAAATCCTATTTATCACAAGATGTAACTTTTATGAATAATGAAATCATTCGAAGTTTTTTTTAAAGTTCGAGTAGTAGTTGGTAATTTTCGTCACCTAATTTGTCGTCATGCCCTTGAAAAACTCATAAAGCCTACAGTCAAATACTGGCTTGTTGTTATCTTCACTATCACATAAGTTGTTGCACAACATGAACAAAAGTACTGATCAATGGTGGATTTTTTAATTTTTAATTTTTCAGTTTTTTTACTTTGACGTGAATCATGCCCGTGAATATACTTAATTAAAATCCATTGAGGCGAAGATATAAGACCTTTATATGTTATTAGTTATTTGCTTAGCCTATATCACATATTAAAAATGCTACGTACACACATAAAAACATATGTGTGGAGGCGGTGGGGTGTGTGGGTGGTGGAGGAATATACCGTCCATTAATGACAAGGGCTTGGAGCAATTTCCTTAAAAGAGTAACCTAAATAAACCCGAAATGATAACATTCACCGTATGTAGTAAATGGTAGATTGGAGCAATAGAGGTTTGTTGTATGAAGTGAATCTATTAGACATTTTTCATCAATTTACGGCTAGTTAAATATACTAATTGTTGAAATTTTAATTAGCCGAAAAATTTAGAACCAAATGCTGAATTGAACCAATTAGAAGCAATAAATCATTTATTAATTGTTTCCAGGTGATTAAGGAGTTAATTCAATTAATTCCTATGGTTAAACAGTCACAATCATTCAGATTTAAGCTGAAAATAAATAAATAACATCAAATATGATCGCAGAGAAAAATTTCTAACCGGTAAAAAACTTTCGAGCAAACTTGTTTATAAAATTTACTAGAAAAGATAACTTATAATTAGTCCAGACAATGTTAGACTTTAGTTGACTCTGGCCACATAACTTGTAAATCACCAAGGAACTCCTTCGGCTATGCACTTCTCAAAACTTTGTGCTACTTTTTTCTCTGTGTGGATCAATAATAGAAGCTTGTTCTTTAGCATGGGAACTCCAAGCGTCCCTTCCCAAAACTCTAGAACTCTGAAAGCTAAATGGTGAATTTATGGTTTTGTTTTAGTGTTTGATCAAATATCTTTTGTATTTTGATTTATAGGCTGATGCGAGAGATATTCGATTATGTGTTTGGCTTTAAAAGAACAAACTCTTGACTTACAAAAGGCACTACTAATATTGAAACAATTTTCGGGATTCAATATGAAGAACATATATAAGGTGATTGAATCAAGGAATGAATAATGAAAGGAAGTTTAGATTTTCAAAGAATGATATCTACAATCAAAATATTGTTCAACCACACTTTTGGATGTCTCATAGAGTGTATATTTATAATGGGTAGTGTTTGGGAAGAAAAGAGACTCAAAATCAGCTTGAAAATTAAATTTTACCTTTCCTTGGATTACCACGGTGGCAGCTAGCAGTGGTTAGTATTTTTATCGTAACTTTTCCCAATGTCCGATTGAGACTATTCAAGCTCACACAATGCGGCTTTCCAGAGATATCGCGAATTTAAACTTTATTATCCTTATGGTTATTAACAGAAATTCCCCCAAAGCAAGTACATTGAGAAGCTGACTCAAATGGTTACAATCCTTCTAGAAGTAACATTTTTCAAATTCAAATGTTTTCTATGTGAAAATGTGTCCCAACGTGTGACTAAGAACCTAGAGCAGAACTTGTGTAATATTTTGATAATCCTTTGACCTCTAATTTCATTTCATTGATTATATGTAATCTTATCGGATACCTTTGACTCCTTCAAGAACTATAATACCAGTCATTAACTATTTTGAGTTTAATTGCAACTCCATTATTTTAATTTTGTCTTAGGAATAGCCAAATACAAATAGAGAACTAACAAATACCCCATTTGAAGTTACGTGACAAAATCATTTATTTCAAAATTCAAATCTAACCAACCTAACAACAATCTACGCAAAAACTCAATTTCCGACTTTAACTCAAATCTTTTCATTCATGTTTCGTGAAACACGTGTAAACAATAATACTATGTGATAATCAAAAGAAAATTGACGACTAATAAAGTAGAACTAACAAATAAAGATATGATATCGATAATAGAAAAAACACCAAATCAAACATAATATCTATATGGAAAAAATAGTTAATCAAACATTCATATTACTCAACTTCTCCCCATAACTCATATCCAATCATCAAATCAAATAAAATTGTTAGTTTCCAAAGTCCTCCTAAGTCAAATATTAAAAATTTCTCCTCCTATATATATATATATATATATATATATATATATATATAACAAAGAAACATAAGTAATATAACAATACGTAACACAGTGGGTAATGACTGAAAAAAAAAATTCACATGAATAATTATGCAAAACACGTGACTGAAGAAAATTTTTCTTTTAAGTCAACTGTTTTCTTAAAGAATTTTAAATAAAATATCATGAATAGTTATTTGTTTACTTATACTAGTATAATTCGTAAAATGTAATTTTTTTTCCATGCAACTTATTTTAAACCTATTGGAGTAAATTGTATAAGCTATTCATGTGTGAAAGATGCCACTAAACTCATGTAAGCAAGTCTCAAAATCTTAAATCGGTGAGAAAGGTCATGCAAAGAATCAATTGTGAATGAATATATTCTTCAAATTATGAAGGCAAGCCCAGTGCTCTTAGGACCTATTAAATAAATAGCTCATTATTAGTTTTTCAATGTACAGAAAACCTTGATCAATGAATGTTACTATTTTTTTTTTATAAAGAAACATAAGTAATATAACAATACGTAACACAGTGGGTAATGACTGAAAAAAAAAATTCACATGAATAATTATGCAAAACACGTGACTGAAGAAAATTTTTCTTTTAAGTCAACTGTTTTCTTAAAGAATTTTAAATAAAATATCATGAATAGTTATTTGTTTACTTATACTAGTATAATTCGTAAAATGTAATTTTTTTTCCATGCAACTTATTTTAAACCTATTGGAGTAAATTGTATAAGCTATTCATGTGTGAAAGATGCCACTAAACTCATGTAAGCAAGTCTCAAAATCTTAAATCGGTGAGAAAGGTCATGCAAAGAATCAATTGTGAATGAATATATTCTTCAAATTATGAAGGCAAGCCCAGTGCTCTTAGGACCTATTAAATAAATAGCTCATTATTAGTTTTTCAATGTACAGAAAACCTTGATCAATGAATGTTACTATTTTTTTTTTATTTCTTGTTTCTTATTTTTTTAATTTAATTTCTAACTTACTTTAATGTAATAAAATGAAAGTTACTATTTTACCCTTTCAAAAATATTAAAAATATGGTCAAAGTCAACTTTCTTAGTTAACTAACAGATATTTGGATGAAAACCATTCAAAAGGGCTTTCGCCACAACGTTTTGAAAGGTTTAGGTGATGGCTGCAACAAATTAAAGGTTTGGAAAAAGTCTGCTAATATTTGACGGGTTTGGGGCCTCTGTTGCAATTTTCCCTTTAATTAATTCATGTTTTTCCATATCTGAAATGATGGAATATAACGATGATATGATGACAATTTTTCTACGAAATTATTCCTTTTTGCTAATTACATGATTTGCAATCATAATTACATGATTGTGAATCATAATTTGCTTTTCAACTACTTTATTTTGTTATATTATGGTTTCAACTTTTTATGAGTTTGTCCAATTTAAGCCACTACATAGTGCCCTTAATTATGACCACGCTTTAGACTCCCTTCCGAAGCTATGGCTATAAAATTATCTTTTTACTATCTGGACAAAGCAATATTTCTGGCAAATACGGTGTGATTAATGAAAGTCGGACTAGATATAACCAACCAGAATGCCTTCTCAACCATCAGTCTTACGATTTAGTGCCGGGCTTACGTCAGAGGAGGCACGTGAGCCCTTAAATCGAGATATCAACAATAAAACTTGTGAGGTGCGACGTAGCATGTATTGGAAACATGGATTTCGATATTGGGGTGATTAATTTGGTTCCTTGTGCTGTTCACAATGGAAAAGTGCTGCTTCAGAGACAAAAAATTTCATCGCTAATGGTTGATTTTCGTAGCTACAGAGATTTGTTGACGGAATCAATCCATTGATAAATGTGATAGTGAAACCCCTATCGCTAAAATACTAAGGATACCTTGTGTCGTCAGTAATGTAGCAATGAAATTTTTTTTTTTTTGATGTTCTGCAATAGATATGTTCCATTGCTAATTACCGATATAAAAAATTCTGTTGGTATTCAACGACGTATTTTTGCCATTCCTATTTACCGAAAATGTGTTGCTGCTATTCCATTGGTATTACCATCGATTTTCTTAGCAATTTTAGCAATGAAATTTACAAACGGTTAATTGGTCCCTAAATAGCTACAAGTCTAAAGTTTTTATTGGCATCACTAAGTGCCAACAATTTTCCAACAAAATTATTCCTTTTTGTTAATTACATGATTGGCAATCATAATTACATGATTTACTATCATAATTTTCTTATTCAACTACTTCATTTTGTTATATTACAGTTTCAACTTTTTACGAGTTCGTCCAATTTAGGCTAATACAAAGTGCCCTTAATTATGGCCATGCTTTGGACTCTCTTCCCAAGGTTTGTCTATAAAAATATCTTTTTACTAGTTGGAAAAAGCAATATGCTTGGCCAAGATTGTGTGATTAATGGAAGTTGGACTGGATATATCCTACAGGAATGCTGTTCTCAACCCTCAATCCTATGACTTAGTGCCGGGCTTATGTGGGATGAGGCATGTTAGCCCTAACATCAAGATATCAACAATAAAACTTACAGGGTAGGAAGTAGTATGTCATTTGTCAATTATGTATTGAAAAAGGGTTCCGGTATTGGGCTAATTGGTTTCATTTGTCGTGGTACATTTCTGTTACTGAACACCAAATCCATTTTTTTTCCATCACCAACTACCGACGTCACAAGATATCTGTCAGTAAATTAGTACCAGGGCTTTCACTAATCTAATTACCGACGAATTGATTTCATTGAAAAAGTTCTGTAGCTATGAAAATCAAGCCATTAGCGATGAATTTTTTTCGTCACAGAAGCCACACCATTTTGTAGTGAAAACTACAAGGAACCAAACCAGTCACCCTAATATTTGAATACTTTTCCACTATGTAATTGGCAAATGACACACTATATCCCATCTTGCAAGATTTATTGTTGATATCTCGATGTAAGGGCTCATGTGCCTCCTCCCACATAAGCCGAGCATTAAGTCGTAGGATTGAGGGTTGAGTACGAATTCTGATGGCATATATCTAGTCCAACTTCCACTAATCACTCTATTTCGGCTACAAACTGATTAGTCCTGCTCATAAAAAGATATTTTTCAGGCATAGCTTGGGTAGGGAGTCCAAAGCATGGCCATAATTAAAGGCACTCTATAATGGCCTAAACATGACGAACTCATAAAAAATTGAAACTGGAATATAGCAAAATGAAGTAGTTGAATAAGCACATTATGATTGCCAATCATGTAATTATGATGGCAAATCATGTAATTGACAAAAAGAAATAATTTCGTAAGAAAATTGTTGGCACATAGCGACCTCAATAAATATGGATGACTAGCGCCTATGACTAGCGCCTATTCAGGGACAAATTAATCGTTGTAAATTCTAGTATTGAAATTCCTGAGAATACTGTTGGCAATACCAATGAAATAGCAACAACATCCCTTGTCGATAAATGGTGACGACAAAAAATCCTTTGCTGACACCAACAAAGTTTTTTACTCCGGTAATTGGCGACGGCACATATACGTTGCTTAACAACAACAAATTTTTTACGTAGCTACATTACTGACTATGCAAGGTATCTGTCATTAATTTAGCAGCGGGGGTTCACCAACCCATTTATCACGGATTGATTTTGTCAGTAATGCTCTGTAGCTGCAAAAATCAAGCCATTAAGGACTGAAATTTTCTTATCTGAAGCCACACTTTTTTGTTGAACAGCACAAGAAACCAAACCAATCACCCCAATATCGGAATCCTTTTCAATACGTAAGTTGTATCTCCCATGTAAGCCCGGCACTGAGTCGTTGGATTAAGGGTTGAGAACGACATTCTAGTGGGATAAATATCCAATTCAAATTCCATTGATCACACCTCTTGGCTAGACATGTTGCTTTGTCTAGCTAGTAAAAAGATATTTTTGTAGGCATAGCTTCTAAAGGGACTCCAAATCATAGCCACAACTAAGGGCACCTTGTAATGGCCTAAATTGGACGAACTCGTAAAAAGTGGAAACTGTAACATAACAAAATAAAATAGTTAAATAAGCAAATTATGATTGTCAATCTTGTAATTAGGATTGCCAATCATTTAATTAACAAAAAGGAATAATTTTGTAGGGAAAAGTGTTCGGCATTTAGTGACGCCAATAAAAATGGTAGACTAGTAGCTATTTTGGGATAGAATAATTGTTTGTAACCTCTATTGCTAAATTTGCTAAGAGAACTAATGAAATTCTTTTTCATCGCTACATTGCTAACAACACAAGGTATCCATCGGTAATTTAGGGATGAGGATTTCACTGACCTATTTACCGACGGATTGATTCCATCGGTAAAACTCTGTAGCTACGAAATTCAAGCCATTAGCGACGAAATAATTATATATCAATGTTTTGTTTTCTTTGGATTATCTAATATTATGTCCATTGTCATTGTATTTTAATCAAACTTCATAAAATGAAATAAATGAAATGATTTTGATATATCTTGTACTTGAATCAAAATATAAAGAAAATAACACTAAATGAATCCATTCTAATTGTTATTATAATTAAAGAAGATACTAATAAAAAATGATATTCTAATTAATAAGAACCCTATAAAGCCATAATCATTTTATAAATCATTAAATGGTGCACTATTCACATGGGAAGACAATGGATCAATCAAGAGGTTAAAAGATATGACATTTCCAATAATAATTTCATTTACTATAATCCCATTTTCATTAAATGTTTTTCCAATTAAAGCTCTCAATGAACAAGTCAATCTTAGGGTTTCATGCCAATCTTGAACCAGATAGAAGGAAATAGAGCTAGGTCAAGTAAATAGATTGCAGGAGAAAGTATTATAACAACTGTAATGTTTACTGTACTTTAATGCTTCATGGGTGGAAATGAATAAATAAAAATATTGTTATGATTAATAACTTTTTCTAATGAGGTTTCAATACGTATCTCCATGCTACAGCTAGAGGTCAACCAATCAATTGAGATATGTCTATAAAAAAATGTATGCTGTGAATGATTTTACTAACCCATAAACATATTGAGAAATTCAAAGGAAAACAAATTTGAGTGTGAAACTTGTATAAAAAATGCAATAGATATGATATAAAATGATATTGCCTCTTACCTTCATCGAATTTCTAGCTAATTTATGTACACGACGTTGAAATGGAATTTAATTGTTTGTTTTAGCCAAGCAAAATGAGCAAATTATACTGCAGAAATATAATTTATTAGATTTTAAAGATAATAACTTTTTTAATAAAAATGCTTGGGGCAATTGAAATGTAGAGTTCAAAAGTACTCGAATAGCTTGTGCTTTAATTGGTTATTAAAAAAATCTGCACACAATATATGTGTAAAAGACATTTGTAAAAGAATTTAAGGGTGGTCCCCACACACGTCAGCAAACAACATCAACAAATTTTCGTAAGCATGATCCACACATTACCTTTACGTGTGTGGATCATCCCCAAAAGTAAATTTACCATCCTCTCAGAATTTATGCAAAGTTTTTGTACTTGTATATATTTACGAAAAAAAATTTTGAATCTTAACATGTTTGAATATTTTTATATTTTTGCAAAGTCAAGTTTTTATATTTTTATATTTATGCAAAGTAAATTTACCACACACACGTAATTTTTATATTTCAGCAAAGTTTAAAATTAACATGTATGTTCACCAAATTAAATTTCAGCGCCAAATATTAAATTAGGTTTGGGAAATCTGTTCAAATGAGGAATTCATTGATTCATTTCAAATTATTCTATATATATATATATATATATATATAAAATCTATATATATATATATATATATATATTTTCAAAGATCAATTATGGTAGGTGTTTTCACGTTAGACAAAGGGTTAAAAGAAAGAGTGATAACTTTAACAGTACATTGAAAAGGACTAAATAGACTGGTAGTTACCAATCGTGCTTTCAACAATACCAGTATTCTATCTCAATCTCCATTTTCCCCCCTTTATTTACAGTTATAGATATAATTAATTAAATCTACGTTTGTTTTAATTAATTTTTAACATTATATATCTACATATTGTCTTCTTGGGATTATCTAATATCCTGTCCATTGTCATTGTATTTTAATTAAGCACCTTAAAATGCAATAAATTAAATGATTTGGATATATTTTCTACTTGAAACAAATTATAAAGAAAACAATACTAACTGAATCCATTTTGTGAATCAAGTAATCAGAAGCCATTTTAATTGTTATTATAATTATAGAAAATACTAATAAAAATGAAATTCTAATTAAGTTTTATAATAAGACAAGGTGTACAATATAAAATGGAAAATGGTGTGATGGTGTGACTTTTCCATTAAATTTCTTGATATGTTTACGGGTTAGTAAAATCATTCATAGTATACCATTTTCTTTTTTATAGAAGTACCTCAATTGATTGGTTGACCTCTAGCCATAGCTTGGAGACATGTGTGGAAACCTTATTAGTAAAAGATATTGATCAAAACAATATTTTTATTTAATCACTTCTATCCATCAAGCATTAAAGTACAATGAATGTTAAGTTGTTATAATGCTTTCTCATATAATCTATTTACCTGACCTATCTCTAACTCTTGATTGATCCATTTTTTTCCTGTGCGCAGATTCCACCATCGAATGATTTATGAAAAGATTTTTTTTTTATAGGGTTCATATTAATTTTATGAATGAAATCAATTTTTTGTTTAAATTAGTCTATATATATTAAATGAATTCACTAATCTAAGGATGATGACAAAAATAAAGAGTAATTTTACCTTAATGTGTCAGAAATAGTAACATAACTAAAGTCTTAATTAAACAATTAGTTTTGGTTAAAAAATACCTGCAATGTTTAAAAATGGAAAAGTACTCCTACTATATTATTAGATTGAAACATCAAATTGTTGTATAAAAACATAAAATTGTTGTAGAAAAATAAATATGATAATTAGACTTGGAATAGAAATTACAGGTGGCCCGCTTCAAATTGTTGTATAAAATTCGACATATTTATGAAAAATTATTATTTTAAGAATTGAAATATATGAGTAGTTTGAACTATTATTATTAACGAAAGCATGAATGTTTTTGCTTAGTTTCTATTATTTTTTGACGTTGAATATTTATTCGTTTATTTTAGTTTTATTTTCACACATAACTTTCTCGTTTAAAATATATTAATGCATAAATTGCAAAAAAAAAAAAAAAAAAAAAAATGCTGAAACATCAAACAGAATTCAATTGCCTTCTTAATATTAAATTCTTGTGACTCAAAAGTATTGACTGTTTCTTTATAGGATTTTGTGGATTATAAATTTTCAAGGCTAAAGATTTTTTTCTTATTTTTCTAGTTTGGCGACAGGATATTTATTTAGGGATCATGCTACATGTACACAACCTTTTACACAATCTTTTACACACTACTCCCAACATAAAGTAGGGACCACAGCTCGAATTATTTAATAACAGGTGGGACCCGCATGTTTGTGAGGGGGTGTAAACCATTTTGTAACCCCCTTGTGTGTACATACATCTTTATCCTTTATTTAGTTCATATTTTAGATGTCAAAAGTTATAGACACAATTCAAACTTCAATAAACAAATATTTGTTTTCTGTTTAACGGTCGGGATGGGTTAGAAATTTAAACTTGTCCATGGAGATGATTTAAGCATTTAAGGGCAATTTGAAAGTTGCACTATATATGTCTTGAGAGAAAAACTTAGTGTTGGATAGTAGCTTCCCAATTGAATTTCGAGCAGTTTCCAGTCCCATGTGATATCTATCTTTCTCACTCTTATCGAATTCTAACCTATGGACAAGTTTTAGCATTTGCTTGTTTTCGTTTGTTTATCTTCATTTTCATTTAAATTTTTATTTTTATTGCATTTTCGTGTTAATCAATTTTTTCTATTTTATAAGCGCATATTTTACTGATTAGTCTTCAAATAACATAACAATGTGTCATGTCAGTACGTCAATGCAACCGTCGAATTACTACCATAAGATATTGAGGGATGAATGTGACAAAGATTTGATAAGTTCGGTGAATATCTGAATTTTTTTTTAATGTTTAATCGCCAATGAGATAATGATTTGATGAGTTTGACAATTGCCTCAAAAACTTTTAAAGCTTAATGGCAAATTAGACGACAATTTGACAAGTTCGGTGGCCATCCAAAAAACCTTTTTTAAGTGTAATGATCAAAAGGGCATTAGCGAAATTTGAAGATAATTTCAGATTCGAAAATAGAGAAGAGGGCATTGTGACGTGGATACTAATACCCCTGAATCTTTTATTATTTGAGGTACTAGAATAATAATTTTAAAAAATAGTAATTGCTAATTACTAAAGCTTAGATACCACTTGTTAGCAATATTTATTTAGACCCAAATATGTCAAAATAATCAATAACAATAGACAAGTCACTTAATTATTGTTTCCAGATGAGTTTAAAACAAATTCAAACCCCGAGAGTCAATCAATTAATATAGATAAAAAACAATGAAATGTAAATTCTCGGAATAGTAAATCTCCACCTATAAAAATCCATTGAATGCCGCATTACCTCCACAGCTCCTCGATTTCTACCATTCTTTGGCTTTTTTCATATGTTTGGTGGAGGTTTTCGTAGGGAATCACTCCGAAAAAAACCCTTCGTTTAAGGATTCAGAAAATCCAAATAAGCAACAATGAGGAACACCATTACCTCCACACTGCCACTCTGGTTGCTGGCATCATGCATTAGTTTTCTTCTCTTCACCATCCACTCTGCAGCACATGAAGTTATCGTGAAAGACGTTGGAGATGGTATGAATTACTGTTACTCCTAATTCTACAACCTTATTGACCAATTAGTCCACGAAAGTTTAAAGTTAGGGCAGGAATCACTAGTTTGTGTCTGTTATAAATTTGTGATTCTTATTTCAAATTTAAGTGCGAGATTGTTACTTAATTGTTCACTAATGAAGCTTTCCAATTCGAATATTGAAAGATGGAATCCGGGCCATAAAGCAAATCTTCATCCTGGGAGGCCAGAGCAATATGGGAGGCCATGGCACAATTATCGACGATGTGGTTCCTGTGGATAACACTCCCAACAACTCCAAATTCTTCCAACTATATGCCCAACTCAAGTGGTAGGTGGCGCGTGATCCCCTCCACAAAGGCGTCGACATCAATAAACCATGCGGGGTGGGACCCGAGATGTTCAGTGAAGGCTCGATTGGGAGTCATTGTTCTAGTGCCATGTGCTAGAGGTGGCACATCAATCAAACAGTGGATAAAAAAGTGATGAACATTATGAGACCATGATTAAGAGGGCTAAAGCCATAGTGGAAGTTGGGGATGGTAGTGAAATAAAGGCACTTCGATGGTATCAAGGAGAGAGTGATACGTCTAAGTTGAACAATGCGGAAAACTCTAAAGGACGTCTTGAAAAGTTTGTTCAAAATATACGAACTGATCTTAATATGCCTTCTCTTCTTATTCTTATGGTTATTATTGAATCAGCAGATGGTCCATTCAAATACAAGGTTATAAAACGACAAAAGGCATTTAAGATGCCTAATATCGTAAAGGTGGATTCAGACGGATTGGGGTTCAATGAAGATAATGTTCACTTGAACACGGAGGCCGAAGTTCAACTGGGCAAATGGTTGGCTGATGCATATTTAAACAATTTTGCATAAGTATTTTCACTTTTCTGCTTTTATATCTAAACGAGGAGGAAAATTCTTATACAATATAATGTTTCTCTTTTTTGAATTGTCAATTAAGCCTTCAACTCAGGGAGATATATCTACATCAATAATTATTTTCCAAGCGACTTTAAAAGTAATGGACTCGGTGTTATTGAAATAGCATTCTGTATGGAAGTCCAAACTGGTAACGTTGCTTGGCTAGTAGAAAGTCATAAATAGAACTACAAGAAGGGTTCGATGTGCCACAGAATCTGTACCCTACCTTTATTCTTTGTTTTTTTTTTTTTGGAAAATAATCCCCCCAATTTCAATATAGTATTATGACATTAGACTTCGTCCTACACTTAACAAACAAAAGGTAGAAAGGAACAATATGCGAAATAACAAGTTTTTGTTGGGGTAGATCTCTCTCTTTTTCATGTCCAATGCTAAAAATGATATGGAGGATCTTGTAGAAGGCAATAAACTACTGCTTCTCTTGTTTTGCCTGAAGCACGTTCAACTACGGAACAAGTTCGCCCAACCTAGACGAGACTGCATAGTCCCCTTTTCCATCTGCGATCAGATTGCAGGATCTAACACATGCACATATAATTCTGCATAAGCCTGATCCATGATGTCATTAAACAAATAGGAAAATGAGAACAGCTACAATCTTGCAGTCCCGGTAAAATCACATTGATGCTAGAATAACCATGAATCAATCCATGTTTTCAGCTAATAATGAAATTCACTCCAAATATTACTTGCCACTCTATGATGATAATTGAGTACTCAAGAATTTATGATCATTTACGGGCACGAGAACAGTAACCATCCCATTTTCATTTATGATCATGTATGAACACGAGAACAGTTATCATCTTGAGTTATGATCAAATTACAGTCATGTTAGAATAATAAAAAACCAATCCATATTTCAGCTAACATTGCAATTTACTCCAAATAGTATAATAATGGTCTATGATCATTAATTAAGTAATCAAGAATTTAAGGTAAATGGCAAGATAATGAGTATAATGAAATAAGCACAAAAGTAATAACACAGAGATTTTACGTGGAAACCCAATTCGGGAAAAAAACCACGGGCAGGGGAGGATAAAATCACTATAATCAATATGAATGTGTTTTCAATATCAAGATCTCAATGCACTCAATTGAAATCTAAAACTCTCGGGACACTGTATAATTGTTCTCTCACAATCTCTCAAAGTTTGGGCAACAATACACAACGAGTTGTATATGTAAGTATTATGCCTTAGGTCCAATCAACTTTGGACATAAATACTTTTATATATAATTAATGCAATTAAATGGCAGATCTATTATTTAATTAATAGACAATTAAATAAATAATAGAGTCCGTAGATTCAAATCTTTGTAATTTGTTAATTACAAGGAGTTGTGATTGTAAGATACAAATTACATCTAATTGAATCTTAAATCATCCGTGGTCGTAAGTAATAACGAGATACGAAAATCGTTATTACGGATAGACCATCACGTGTGGCATTTCTTACTTGTGAAGTAAGTAGCCGATCTCACAAGCTAAAGTGTGGAGATACTTAAATGAACACGTGGATGTTTTGTTATAGAACAAAATATTGGAGACCCGTCGAGAGATTCCACATGGATAACTATCTGAGTGTCAGTGGTTAATCTCTAATGTTCAGTAGTGAAATTGGTCCTTTGACTTGAGATCGTCATGGTACCTTATATGAGGACAGTCATACTTTGACGATGTTGGATGTTGATCTGAAAAGGGCCGCTAATAGGACATTGTTCGGGTACGTCAAGAATCGTATGAAGGTTGTGATTGATTAATAAATGATTTGTCACTCTTAGATAGTAAGAGATTATGATCTGCGTTTCATTCAATTAAGTCGATAACGAAATCCTTGGCCAAGGTATACTCATAAGTCGAAAATGAGTTTTTGATTTATATTGACTTAATAGTGGAGTGAAAGATATAATCGATGATCGAGATTGACACAATTCCATATCTCGTAATTGATCGGATCATATTGACGAAGGGATTATAGTTTCACGGTAAATGAACGAATTTGGTTTTGTCATACCAGGTGACATTTCCCATCACATGTATTACCCTGACATATTGCTAGATGTCAATCAGGGACGGCAAGTGTGAATTGACGATAAATTAAAAGGGTATTTTAATTTATCAATTTTGATTGGATCAAAATAATATTTCACGTCGTTAGGCATCGTGGTCGGGAACCTAATGGGTCACACACAAAAGAGAATTGGAAGATTACAAAATTGCCAATTGGTTAATTTAACAATCGTTGGATAAATTAATTAATTGGATTTGTTATTTATATTCCCGAATTAATTAATTGGATTAATTAATTCACGGACCGGGTTTAATTAATTGGATTAATTAAATATTGGACCGGACTGGGCCGAGCCCATTTGGGTTTATATAAATACATGGCTAGGGTTTGAGGTCCATATGTTTTTTATTATTCTTGCTGGCACAAGAGAAAACCCTAGAAGCTGCAATCTTATTCTCTGTGTGGATCACCTTGTAGGCTGGACAATTGGACAGCTATGATGGCGAATCAAGGTTGATGGAACAAAAAGAAAAGCAAAAGGATTGCAGATCCGAAAAAGGTACAATCTTATCACAATTTCTATCTAAATACAAAGGCGATTCTTGGTGGGAATCGAAAATTATTTTAAATTCTGCTGTGCATGTATAAGTAGATTCCCAACAGTATATATAGGAAACTCAAGAGACCAAGTTGTAGATGAATAGCATTCCAAAACACGTTAAAACATAAAAGCGAGCGACCTTGCTGTCGCTTGAGTGGGAAGCAGGCGAGAAGTGAGTGACAAGGTTTTTGCTCACAACACTCGAGCACCTAGCTAGAGAAAATCTAGAGAAATTATGACGGATTTTTCTCTTGGTCCATATTTATGATCTCTTCAAGACCACTCCAAACAAGCCCCAACAGACTAAATCAAGGCAAACACCAACCAAGTTTAAGCAATCTCAAACTTAGCAATGGAAGTGATTTTGTCATCATATCAACGGGATTCTACTTGGTATCAACCTTGCTCACTACAATATTACCACGAACAATTATTTCACGCACAAAATGGTACCTTACATCAATGTGCTTAGTCCTCTCATGAAATATTTGATCTTTAGTCAAAATGATAGGACACTGACTATCACAATACAATGTAGTTATCTGCAAGTCTTCACTAATTTCACCAATTAATCATCTTAACCACATAGCCTCCTTACATGTCTTTGTAATAGCCATGTACACTACTTCAGTTGTAGACAAAGCTACTGTTTTTTGCGAAGTAGCTTTCTAGCTGATAGTACAGCTTCCAAGGGTAAACAAATACCTGTAAATGATCTCTTCTTATCAAGGTCCTTGCATAGTCTAAATATACATATCCAATAACTCCATCTGAATTTCTTCCAAATGTAAACAAGCATTAGTAGAGCCTTTCAAGTATACGAGGATCCATTGCACTACTTTTCAATGTTCCTTCCCAAAATTTGCCAAGTATCTACTAATTGCATGATCCAAATCAGCTCTTATACAAACCATAGTATATACATTAGCGAACCAACACTGGAATAAGGAACCTTAGACATGTAATCAATGTCTTCAATCCTCTCTTGATTTAACATATCATTGAAAACAATAAATCCATATAATCCAAAGCAACAAAACACATACTTCCATACAATCTATCATAGTTCTAAAGGTCAAGGCCGGTGACCGAAGTTTCAATTGAAGAATAACGAGGAATTTTCAGTAATCTATAGGAGATTGACAAATCCAGAAGGTTGGGATTTGGTGCAGCAATCCAGGAGAACTTTTGTGATTACAGTTAAGAGTTCGAAAAGTATTACAGTTGGCTAAGTCGGACAGTATTGTAAGTTCATTCATTTATAGTGAATTCTTACTATCTTGGGCCCAAAGTTTTTTTTTAATCCAGGGAGGCATTTTCTCAATCATCAATTTTTTGATGTTGTGTTATTTACTTTAAGCAATTTCTTAACTGCAATAATTCAACATAGGATAGTTTTGCATATGAATTCATTTTGATTAATTAATAATTGTGACTTTTTGCTTTTATTAGTTATTCTACATTAAACACCTATTCACCCTCCTCTAGGTGTTAGTCGAATCGAACTTCATAATTCTAATTTTAAAAACCCATAAACATATCAAGCAATCCAAAGGAAAAGGACACCATCATACCATTTTCCATTTTCTATTTAACACGTTGCTATTATAAAATCATAATTAAGTAGAATTTCATTTATATTCGTATTTTCTTTAATTATAATAACAATGAAAATGGCTTCAG
Source organism: Olea europaea var. sylvestris (assembly GCF_002742605.1). Lineage (NCBI taxonomy): Eukaryota > Viridiplantae > Streptophyta > Magnoliopsida > Lamiales > Oleaceae > Olea > Olea europaea. The sequence continues at coordinate 130,672 of NW_019265601.1, forward strand.
ATTGCTTGACTCACAAAATGGAATCAGCAAGTGTTCTTTTCTTAATTATCATTTGATTCGGGTAGAAGATATATCCATATAATTTAATTTATTCCATTTTAAGGTGTTTAATTAAAATACAATGACAATGGACATAATATAGACAATCCCAAGCAAACAAAATGTAGATATATAATGTGAATCCCTTATTAGCAAAATAATTAAGTAAAAAATTAGAATAATTTGAAGTGAACTGGTGAATTCTTGATTTGAACAGTTTTTTCTCCCAACGAAATTTAGTATTAGGTGTTGAAATTTAAGAATTTGGTGAATATACATGTTAACTTTAAACTTTCCTGAACGATAAAAATTGCACAAGCATAAATTCTTAGATGATGGTCAACTTACTCTTATATTTAAGTCAATTTGTGATGTAACTTACATTTATAGTTGCAGAACTTCTCAATAGTGTTTTAGGCCTAATTGGGAGACTTGATCTTTATCTGATAAATATTTAGAAAAACTTCGTTAATTGATATTTTGCGATCTCTGATTGAATATCAAAATCGTGTGTGTATATATATATATATATATATATATATATTTCCCTCGTATTTCCTTTTTCTTCCTGCCACATCACCTATTTTTAAATATATATATTATTTATTTTTTTAATCTCAAAAGTATTTATGACTTTCAAAATATTCTCCCCGAAATCGTTTTGAGTGTTTGAATGACATGCAGCTGGTTGAGTAATATCTTAAGATATTTGCACTCAGTCATTGGCATATTCTTGAAGCCACTACTGGTCCAGCTTTTCAAGTTTTAAGTTAGGCCATTAATTGCATAAAAATTCCAATCACATGCCGTTTGTGTCTAACCTAATGCACTGTATGTTAAAATTCCCAAAACAGGATTTTAGCAGTTTAAATAATTTTGAACAATATATAAAATAATTTTAAAAAAATATCATTTGTGTCATATTAATCTTACAGGGTAACTATGTGCATGTTTGGAATGTACTATTGGAAATAGCTACAACATAAAATTAACAATTTTAACATTCTTTCCTTTTTAATGCATATTTTTTATGCAATCCTTAAATCGGGAACATAGATTAATGTTTCATCCATAGTATTCTTGTATTAAGATGGACTCTAACTACTTGATTTTGGATCGGTAATCTGCATGGCATGGATTGAAGCAAGACATTATGCACTATCTATTTGTTTTACATCTCAAATGCACAATATATGTATTTGACACATCAAATGCACAATATCATTCAAAGTGTTCGTAGAAGACTTGCAAGCGTAGGGGATCATTGTACAAATAATAAGATTAGTGAGTTAAGAGTATTGATCCTACAAGGAACAAGATCTAATTTGTAGTTCGATAGCTGCTATTAATTTCGAAGTAATATAAAATCGAAAGAATTGTTCTATATATACCGTGTACTAATTCTAAACTAAGAAAGCAAATAAACTATTTATTTAATATATGAATGTTTGTATTGGAACCGTGAATCCTCCTATTGCCATTTAATTCGATTCTTAATTCATAATTTAGTAAATTTATGCATTCAAGACAATCGATAATTCACTTTTATTCAATATTCTCTTCCAAGACATATTAAACCTATGTTTAACACTACCTGATTCCTAGTCCGAATTCGTATGGAAAACATGCATTGATCACAGGATCTATCACATATTATTGCACATGCCATACATATTATTCCTGATACCTATTGTCCATGAGTTAATTTTACCGAATTCTAAACTTATTGTGAGTATTCCTATACTATAACAAGCAAAATGCTATCTAATGATGATTAGGCAATTAACTAGTTTAATGGGAATACAAAACCAATCAAGAAAAATCATGAAATACTAAATTAATTGTCTTGAATTAAAATAAACAAACAATAGAGTTCATCATTCATCCAATTCAATGAAAAAATTAGCCAACCATCCTCAATCGCCTCCTTTTTGGTTGGGGGCGTGTGCCTTGACTAAGTTCCAGTAATCGAACAACTTTTCATTATTTTTGTCATAACTTTATCTCCTGATATCTGATTGAGGTGATTCAAAATATGTTGAGAAGCTTACTCAAAGGGCTACAATTCTTATTGATATATCATTTTTACAATTCGAAAGTTTGCTATGACAAAATTGGTCTCAATATGAGACTAAAAATCTGAAGCATAACTTTTTTGGTTGAAAGTTGATGTATGATAATATTTTGACTATAATTCATCTCTCTGGCTTCTTTTCTCAACTAATTGACCTCGGGCACTCTCAAATCTTCATCATGAGGTTTGTAAGAAATTTTCAGTAGTTTAGTCCTCAAACGTTGGATTTGCATCATTTTACCCCTTTTCTGTTCTTTCTTCCAATTCTTCTTTGAAACATGATTTTTTTCTAATAAAAGTAATAAATAACAAATTAGGTACTAATCCATCCAAGAATAACAAAATATCATCATTTAGGGTCCCAAAGAAGTGTAGAAACTACACTTATCAAATCCCCAACTTTAATCTTTGTTTGTCCTCAAACAATACCAAAACTCAGCTAACACACAAAACACATAGTGCTACTTACCTAATCAATGCGCATCAATCAAGCAATGCAAAAAGATTTAGCTAGCTAACCCGACTTTTTATGTCAGGATTGAAATCATAAAATCAAATCTATGCACAGCTTCAAAATCACAAAGCATAAATTAAAATCTAATTTTCCTGTGTAAAATTGATGCGTGTATGTGAAAAATTAAGCATGGCATCATGAATTTATAACTAGTTTCAATTCCGGACCCTCAAAGATCAAATATGTCATTTCATCACTTTTAAGATTCACACACCCCAAACTTATTCTTTTCGCTCTTTTCAAGTGTGTGACCTGAGGTTGAATTTTAATACTATGCGTAGCTCTCTAGTTTAGGTAAATCTCACTAATTGCAGGTCGATATATTAATAAACAAGAATTCTCCATAATTTGACTGCTTCAATCTCCAGAACTCTACTAGGTCAATAATCCCTTATTAAAACCATTAAACAACTGTTTGTGACTTAATCAAGGCATTCAGTGTGTATTCTGTTTCAGGCACCTTTTTTTTATATTTTTTTTATCAATTTTGTTTCAACACATTTTTTTTCTTTTTTTCTTTATTTGCTGCACTCTCTCCCTTAAGCTTTCTAAATCGCCCTTTTAGCGAGATTTAGATCGATGACTCCCAAGTCAGTTGACTTTAGGGTATCAAATTTTAATACCTTAACAAGCTCAATTACTCAAGTCATAAAGGCTACGAAAAGAAATTTTCGTATAAAATATTTTTTTATGTCTTGATTAGTGCATTGTCCCTCATTAAACTCCTATCCAAGTAAACTGACCTCTAACTTAAGATTTTCACCCAATTTCATCCTATTGACCTTAGACGATTTACACAAGATTTTTAGTTTCACACATGAATCCTCATCTATCTTTGTATCTTCCCACAGCAGTGAAATTCTCCAAACTATTATCATTTATGTCTAAGGATTTAAAATATAGTGGTTTTTGGGTTTAGCATCTGTGATCTACTATTTGAACCTATTCAATTATGAAATCAACATATTTCTACACAATGTTTAACTTAATTCACGTGCTCAATATATATCAAACTTCACATGACAAAGCAAAAATTAACTTAAACATGCAACTTATTTACCATTTATAGATCGATTCATAATTCAATATAATCATCATTGCCAGCCATTCCAACTAACTCATACAAGCACACATAAAGAAAATATTTTTTTTGGAGTTTAAAAAAAAATTAATTCTTTTTAATATTTGAATTAATAAAATGCAGACAAGAACAAAATAAAACTCATGTTTTCTACACCCAAACTTAAACAAGACATTGTCATTAATGTTTTAAATTATAAATTCTCATATAGAGGGGTGATGAAGAAAATGAAGAAAAGACTCCCCTGATAGGACGATGAAACTCAATGGCTAGGTTTTCGTATTACTCCATTGTCTCCTTGGTTAACGTTGGTTTAAGGTTCCATAACTTCATGTTCCTGCAAAATGCAGTCAAATAATACATTAAAGATCAAGTATCTGGAACACATGTTACTCAACTTAAAATTCTAAGAAACAAACTAAACCTCAAGGACCTATGGGGAAACAAGAAATAGATGATGAGTTCCTAATGATTAAATAAAAACTACTTTAAATTATCATGAATTTAGAAAGCATTATAAATAAAAGAGACAAAAATAATGGGCTGATTCCCAACAAGCACTTGTTTAAAGTCCTAAGCTTGATTCCTGTTATTTTTACGCTTTTCGTAGTGGCTTGAAAAGAGAATTTTCATCCCTGTACTCTATGCACTAATTGTGCTTCCTTCTTTTATCTCTTATCCTCCACATAACCAAGTTTCCATTGTTGTCCCTACCAACAATTCGTCTTTCATTTAGCCTGTCTTTCTATCTTTCCCAATGATACACTTGTTGGCAATCCTCAAAGTATGAGTGTTGCTTGATTGTATTCTCCATGAAGAAGCTCTATTGTTTATCCTAGACCCTTAGGACTATTTCATTAGTATCAAAATCTAGCAAGGCTCAGCTAGTAGACAAAAATGGCTATTCCAGGATTATTGGCATTTGATATGCCTTTTGTATGTCCAAGATGATGAAGTCACTTGAAAAATGAACTCTCCCACCTTGATAAGCATGTCTTAGACTATTTTGTAGGGTCTTTTAGTGATCGATGAGCCTGTTGAAGGATAATAGATGTCACCTTAGGATCTTTTAATCCATGTCTTCTATAAAGAGGTAAAGGAATTAAATTAATACTTACCCTTGAATCAGTTAAATAATTTATGTCATATAAATTTTCTATGGAGCAAGGTAGAGTGAAACTCCTTAGATCTTTAAGTTTGGGAGAATCCTACACTGAATGATCATACTGCACTCTTTAGATGAAGCTATTATTTTATACTCGGGCAGTTTCCTCTTTTTAGTCAACATCTCCTTTAGTAACTTGGAATAGTTTGAAATTTGAAAGATCGCGTCAATGAAAGGGATGTTGACATGCAGCTTTTTGAGGACTTCCAAGAATTTTGTAAACTGCTTCTCCAGCTTGGTATTTTTCAACCTTTAAGGAAATGAGGCTGGGTATGCAGGTGTTTTGATAGGAACTGTTTCATCAACTTGTGGACTGTATGAGGATGTTTACTGATCCTCTTCTGTTGATTCTTTGGCATACTCTACTCGTTTCTTTCCATTTATAATTACCTAAGTACCCTCAACATTGTTCATTCTTGTAATAATATCCAATGGCTGAACCCCACTTCTAGTGGTAATGGCCTGAACCTGTTACATTGTTGGCTGCTTCGCAGTCTCTAAGGAAATGAAATGGGTGACACATATGCCTTGACCGCGACGGCGGGAGTGGATGGTGGTGGCTCTTTGATCTCAAAATTCACCGCTCAATTCCTTGTACCTACTTCTGTGGATTTTTCTCTGTGTCGCTAGGCAAGGCACCCTGTGGTTTGTTAGCTAATAAAGCTGCTATCTATCCCACTTGATTCTCTAAGTTATATATAGAGGCTTGCTAATTCTATATCACTATCTTGGTCTTGGTGATGTATTTGACCAGTAGATCTTCCAAGGATTGCTTCTTTCTTCTTGTTGATAAATCGCTGGTCAATTACCCCTCATTTGATTTACATGATTCGAATTATCTACCAATGCATAGTTGGGATGCTTGTTCAAACTTGCATGGTAGTTGCATGGGTAAGGTCCATTTTGCCTCTTATAGTTTTGTGTACAATTGACCTCTGGTGGTTGATTCATATGAGCAGAAATCAAAGGACAACATGTAGTAATGTGATCTCCCCCACAACCTACACACACTGGAGCTGGAGTTTGTAACATATTAATAGAATGGGTCAACGTGTCAAGTTTTTTAGTTAGTACCTCCATCTATGTTGTTAAAGTTGTCACTGCGTTCACATTATATGTACTAGTTGTTTTCCTTGGACTTCCCTATCGCTTGGCCACATTGATTGATTTTCTACTACTCTTTCATACAGCTCATAAGCATCGTCCACATTTATAGTCATTATCGATCCTCCCTCTAAAGCATCTACCATATTCTTGAATTCTTGACACATTCCATAATAAAAGATGTATACTTGCGCCTGCTTAGAAATGTCGAGATTGGGATACCTCCTGAATAAGTTCTTATACATTTCCCATGCCTCTGGATGGCTCTCGAGGTCTTTATGCTTCAATGTGTAGATTTCATTCCAGATTTGATGAACTCTAGCTGGTGAAAAGAACTTCGTGGCAAATTTTTGTACCATATCATTCCACAATACAATGCTCCAAGGAAGTTGTGATATCATCCATATTTTTGCACTTTCTTTAAAAGTGTGAAGGAATAGCCGCATTCAAAATACATCCCTTGACATCCCCTTATGGCTAATTACATCACATAGCATGGTAAAAGCTTAAATGTGTCTGTGTGGATTTTTCGTAGCATTTTCGCTGAATTTGAAGTCCTAACGATTTTGAAAGAGGTTTATGACATCTGGTTGGATGTGGAAGTTAGCTTGTCCAAAGGGCGGATATATAATCAGAGGTTGAATCGGTGCTGGCAAAGCATTCACATAATCCTCAACAAATATAGGCTGAGCCGGAGATAATTGCTGAACTGGAAGTGTTGCATATTGTAGTGTATCCTGAATTTGATTTTGATTCTCAGCCATTACCCGTACTCTTCTATGTTCTCTTTTGTGTTGCTTGCATGTCCTTTCGATCTCAAGATCTATATGGAGGATCTTGTAAAAACTGGTGAAAACCTGCGAAGAGTGAAAACAAAAAGAGATCATGTACTTCAATTAAAGCCTAAAAAAAGAAAAGAAAAGAAAAATCAAACTTAATATTCACTGCTACACTAAAATTAAATTCGTTATTTTCCGGCAATAGTACCAAAAACTTGTTTGCGTAAAAATCACAAGCATACAGGATCGTTGTATAAGTAATAAGATTTGTGAGTTAAGGATATAGTTTTTACGAGGAATAAGGTCTAATTTGTAGTTTAATAGTTGCTATTAAAATTTGAAGTAACATAAAATCAAAAGAGTTGTTTTTGTATGTATTGTGTACTAATCATAAACTAAGAAAGCAAATAAACTTTTTATTTATTATGTGAATGTTTGTATTGGAATCATGAATCTCCCTATTGCCATTTAATTTGAGTCTTAATTCATAACTTAGTAAATTCATGCATTCAAGACAATCGATAATCTACTTTTACTCAATATTCTTTCCCAAGACATATTAAACCTGTGTTTAACATGACTCGATCATATTCCTGGTCCGAATTCATATGAAAAATATGTGTTGATTCATGGGATTTATCTCACATGATTGTACATGTCATAGTTATTATTCTTAATACCTATTATCTATGTGTTGATTTTACCGCGTTGTAGAACCTGCATTTAAGTTCACTACAGAGGTCATCTTAGTCGCCTAATGGAGAAGAACCTGCACTTCAGATGAAAAATTAATGAGCTGGAGAAATGATAAAAATGTGATGAGCTGAAATACTTTGAAAAATTGAAAAACAAATAAGATCATAGTAAGGGAGAGATAAGTAAAAATAATAAGAATAGGTCCTACTACGCGTTACATGATTTGACTGTCATTAGTTGGAGAACATACTTATTAGCGGTGGTTGGCATGTCCCTTCTCACAAAATTAAGGTTTGGAGTCCTGCTTGCATTGGATCAGTGACACTTTACACACATGAGTCACTTATATTATTACTCCATTCTGGACTGAACTAAGTATGTGGGGAGTTATACTACTTGTTGATTTTGCTTTTGCATGCTATCAATTGCATTTTTTATTATTATGTGTTATTGCTTGACTTGGCCTTAATGTATATCCCTTCCGTATTTGTGACAAAAAGGGAGAGAGAAATGTGTAACTGAGGGGGAGAAAAAAATAATGATTGAGCATACACATAGGAGAGCAACTGCATATGCATGCACAAGACGTCATTGATTGTTATCACTTGCATTGCATTGCTATGTCTAGGGGTCGTTAGGGAGAGAGATAGATACATTTGCCTACTGCATAAAAACATGAAAGCTTGCAGTAAGGAAGAACGTTGCATTGCATTCCATATCACATCCATCTATTTGGGTTTTGAAGTTTAGTCGCGTTGGTGTCTTGGTTGGAGTTTTGATTGGCATCAATGTCATGTCTCAAACAGTTATATTGATTTGTGATTAAGAGCTTTAATTAATTTTTTTATTTCCTATATCACGTGCTTTTACACTGGGTATATGAGTTTGTGAATTTCAGGAAACAGGTACACGAAGGAATGCAAGATTCAGTAATTGGGTTTATTGGGTAGTTTAGTTTTTGGTTGTCAAGTCCTGACTTATTTTTTATTGTCCTGACTTCATTTGTAGAGTTTTGTCACAGAATGCCAAAGGAAGAGTTTGTTAGGTCTAAATGTGTAATTGGCGATTCAGTGGACAAAATGACTAAATTGTAAATTTATAAAAATTAGGGACTCAATTGTACAATGTTATAAAAATTAGGGACTTAGGGTGCAATTTAGCAAAGCTAGATTGTTGGGACTAGGGTTTGAGTGTTTGATTCAAATCAAGGTCGCAGTGCCGGAAGTTCGCTAGTTGTTCGCCCTGCCACCGCTCCAGTGAGAGGAAGCAGAATGGTCGTCGCTCGCTCGATGTTCGCTCGAGCGAAGTGGCGTCACTTGCTGTTCGCTCGTTTTTTGCTTGAGCGACGGTGTTATATGGAAAATCATATTTTCGATTTCTGGAAAGTTCGACATGGCCTAGGACTCCTAATTGCCGCCAACTATAAATACAAAAGGTCGTGAACGTGAAAGAGAGATTGTCATATCGTGCTTTACATTGATATCATCTTCAATATTCTCTCAAGTAATCCAAGGCAGGACTAAACAAGGAATTCATCCATAAACACCTTATGATTCGGGCAATCAACTGCGGGGGAAAACATCACTATTTGTGAAAACAAAACACCTGGACTTCTTCATCTATTGAGAAAGGGCTCTCATTGGGAGATTGAGAGAGGTGGACGACAAGCACAAGAACTGGACAAGAACAGGAGGTTCTTGGAATTCCACTTGGTGATACAATCAGCTAAAGACCAGGAGGCTGTATTGGACAGTAGATTGGGCTACATGAGGTAGATCAGGAAGCTAGTAGGAGACTAGCAGTATCTACAGTAGTAGATCGTGAGACTGGAATAGCGGGTCTGACTTAATACGGAGTTTGGCATAACTTGTACTGGATGGATTGGTATAGTGGAAACTATTGGCTTGGTCCCGAAGTTTTACCCACGTTGGGGTTTCTCTGTCATCATATTGGGACTTGGACATGTATGTTTAATCACCTAGACAACAATTAATTTGTGACTTGTTACAATTAATTGTATTAATTCCGCATGTAAGGTCAAACAGTAAATTGGAACGTAAACTTGGTAACGCTAAAATTTGAATTTGACATAGTAAAGAATTCCCGTGAATTTCCAAGTGGTTGTAGAACGTTCTCTGAACTTTCACTAACTAATTGGTGATCAAGCAATTGAATAGTTCAATAGGAATGCAAAACCAATCAAGAAAAATCATGAAATACTAAATTAATTGTCTTGAATTAAAATAAACAAAAAATAGGCTAAAGAATTATTTATTTATTTATTTTTATTTTTATTTATTTATTTTTGCTTATTTTTCTAATTTGGGGACAGGATATTTATTTAGTTCATATTTTAGATGTCAAAATTTACAGACCCTATAAACCAATATTTGCTTTCTCTTAATAGTCGGGAAGGGTTAGAAATTTAAAATTGTCCATGGACGTTTTTGCTTAGTTTCTATTATTTTTTGACGTTGAATATTTATTCGTTTATTTCAGTTTTATTTTTACACATATAACTTTCTCGTTTAAAATCCTGAAACATCAAACAGAATTCAATTGCCTTCTTAAAATTAAATTCTTCTGACTCAAAAGTATTGACTGTTTCTTTATAGGATTTTGTGGATTATAAATTTTCAAGGCTAAAGATTTTTTTCTTATTTTTCTAGTTTGGCGACAGGATATTTATTTAGTTCATATTTTAGATGTCAAAATTTACAGACACCATTCAAACTTCAATAAACAAATATTTGTTTTCTGTTTAACGGTCGGGATGGGTTAGAAATTTAAACTTGTCCATGGAGATGATTTAAGCATTTAAGGGCAAATTGAAAGTTGCACTATATATGTCTTGAGATAAAAACTTAGCCCCAGATAGTAGCTTCCCAATTGAATTTCTAGCAGTTTCCAGTCTCAATTGATATCTATCTTTCTCACTCTTAAATAACGTGATTGGATTTTTATTTATTTATTGAAACGGAAATGGTACTAATGTTAGTTGACGACAAATCATCCAAAATGTGCTCCATCTATTTAAAGTCCTATTAAATAACGTGATTGGATTTTAGCATTAGCTTGTTTCGTTTGTTTATCTTCATTTTCATTTAGATTTTTATTTTTATTGCTTCGTGTTAATCAATTTTTTCTACTTTATAAGAGCATATTTTACTGATTAGTCATCAAATAACATAACAATGTGTCATGTCAACACATCAATGCGACCATAGAATTTCTAACATGAGATATCGAGTGATGAATGTGATAGAGATTCGATAAGTTCAGTGATGATCTGAAATTTTTTTTAAAGTTTAGTCGCCAATGAGATAACGATTTGATGAGTTTGACAAAAATTTTAAAGCTTCATGGCAAATTAGACGACAATTTGACAAGTTCGGTGGCCATCCAAAAAACTTTTTAAGTTTAATGATCAAAAGGGCATTAGCAAAATTTGAAGATGATTTCAGATTCGAAAATAGAGAAGAGAGCAATGTGATGTGGATACTAATACCCCTGAATCTTTTATTATTTGAGGTACTAGAATAAAAATTTTAAAAAATAGTAATTACTAACTACTAAAGCTTTGATACACTTGTTAGCAATATTTATTTAAACCCAAAATATGTCAAATTAATCAATAACGATAGACAAGTCACTTAATTATTGTTTCCAGATGAGTTAAAAATAAATTCAAACCCCAAGAGTCAATCAATTAATATAGATAAAAAACAATAAAAAGTAAATAATACCAACCGTCAATCTCGGAATAGGAAATATCTGCCGATAAAATTCACCGAATGTCACCATTAGCTCCACACCTCCTCGATTTCCACCATTCTTTGGATTTTTTCATCTATTTGGTGGAGATTTTCCCAGGGAATCACCCCGAACAAAATCCTTGTTTAAGGATTCAGAAAATCCAAATAAGCAACAATGAGGAAAACCATCGCCTCCATACTGCCACTCTACTGGCTGGCGTCATGCATCAGCGTCCTTCTCCTCACTATCCACTTTGGAGCGCAAGAAGATATTGTGAAAGACGTCGCAGATGGTATGAAATAAGTTACTCCAAATTCTACAACCTTACGAACCAGTTAGTCCACGACATTAGAAAGTTAGGCCAAGAATCACTGGTTTGTATCTATTATCAATTTACAATTCCTATATCAAAATTAAGAGCGAGATTGTAACTTAATTGTTCATTAATGAAGCTTCATAGAATCGAAGCCAAAAAGCAAATCTTCATCCTAGGAGGCCAAAGCAATATGGTAGGCTGCAGTCCAATTATCAATGGCGTGGTTCTAGTGGAGAACACTCCCAGCCACTCCAAAGTGTTTCGACTAAATGCCCAACTAGATGGAGCATGATCCCTTCTACAAAGGCATTGACATCAATAAACCATGCGAGGTAGGACCCGTGTGTCTTTTGCAAACTCGGTGAAGACTCGATTGGGGGCTAGTGCCATGTGCTAGAGATGGCACATCAATCAAATAGTGGGTAAAGGGTGATGAACATTATGAGACCATGATTAAGAAGGCTAAAGCAACAGTGGAAGTTGGTGGTGTTGGCGGTGAAATAAAGGCACTAAATGGTATTAGGGAGAAAGTGATACGTCTAATTTGAACGACATAGAAAACTATAAGGGACATCTTTAAAAGCTTGTCCAAAATGTACGAACTGATGTTAATATGCCATCTCTTTCAATTCTTTGGGTTATTATTGAATTAGCAAAATGGTCCATTCAAAGAAGAGGTTATAAAACAACAAAAAGCATTTAAGATGGCTAATGTTGTAATGGTGGATTCAGATGGATTAGGGCCCAACGAAGATAATGTTCACTTAAACACGGAGGCCTAGGTTCAAGTGGGTAAATGGTTGGCCGATGCATATTTAAACAATTTTGCATAAGTATTTTCACTTTTTTCCTTTTACATCTAAACCAGGCCCAGTCTTGGGCCGAGGCGAATGAGGCTTGTGCCGCAGGCCCAAGATCTTAAGGAGCCTCATTTTGACCCCTTTTTTTTTTTTTTTTTTAAGTTCATCCGGCCCAAATGAAATGCCCAATCCAATAACTAAACCAATCCCAACCCAACAATCCATTTAGACATAAATCCCAACCCACCAATCCATTTATCCAAATCAAATCCAATCCATTTACCTAAATTCCCAAATAATTCATCTAAAAATTCATATGAAATGCCTCCGACTATCACGACTGTGACTCCAGCGTCACTGCCCTCTCCACAGTGACACAGTTCGGTGAGTGACGTGAGTGACGGTGATGGTGAGTCCACCACGAATCTTATCTGCCTTGGCCCTTCTTCTGGCTTCTGCTTCTTCCGTCGAGTCGTCGACTTCGCTGCTCGCCTCCGCAGCCTGCAGGTTGCAGGTTCGTCGTCCGCGGTCCACGACCACATTCCACAGAAATCCCCTTCCCTCCACTACACTGGCACACAGAGCCCGGCTCTGGCTGCAACTGCAAGGCTATGAGATTTTACAATTTTTTAATTTTATTTTTGTTTTCTAATGTGGTTGCAAAGATTTGATTTCGTTGTATTTTTTGGTAGACGTAACATTACAATGAAACCCTTGTCCACACCAAATTTTCCCCCCAATGACAACCCAAGATTCAATTCGATCTCCTCTTCTTGCTTAATTTCTTCGCATTCACTGCTACTACCCATAAATCTCTACAACAAATCTCTTGAAGAAGATCTGTTTGTCGAAACCCCCGAATGGAAATTCTGCATTTGTGTTGTTCTTACAATCTTTTTCCTAACATCATCGTCCTCCATTTAGCCCCACAAATTAACTCCTTCCAAGATACTATAATGACATCTAGCTCAACTATAAGAATATGTACATGCATGTTTAAGAACTCCAACATTTGATCTACACAATAACAGATGAAAATTTCTGAATTCTAACTGCATCTTAATTCCTAGGAGCTCCAAGAATGGATTTTAAATACAATTAAAGCGAGATTTGAGAGTAAGAACTTCACTTCAAATGATTATCTTAAATTTTAACATCAATTAACCATGAAAAAATATATAGAAAAGTACAGGGTTGTGATACTGTAGTAAAGAATAAAAATCAAGTGAAAAAGGAGAGAGAAATTGTTTGTGACACTGTGACTGTGAGAAAAAATAAACAAAATTTAGCAAAAGAGTGTTTAGATAGATTTGTAATTAGAAATATATAAATATGTATTTAAATTATCCATTTGATTAAATTTAAAAAAAAATTAACCATACATTTCATAAATTTTATAAATTGTCAATCATATATTTTATTAATAGTTATTTTAATTTATTAAATGTCTGATTTTTATTTGAAATCAAATATGAGCTTGACGACAACATTAATTGATATAGTTATTTCTTTACATGTTTCTTTTAGCTATGCTAGAGTATCGTTGACACAATTCAAAAATTGAGATCAGCTTACCACCAGTTCAAAAAACGGGATCATTCTTAAGGGTGTAATTCCATAATTTTCGTCAAAATTTCACTTATCAGGTAAGCAATGGCTTACCCTAAGTTGTTATTGAAGAGATTGAAAATGTTTGAAATCTTGTCGGCTTATATAATTGCAGCCTGGTCAGCTTATATAATTTCCTATTGTAGGATAAACAATTGCATAGGCGCATGTAATAACTATATTGGAAACTATAAATGTGAGATGATTGAGTTATTTTGTAATTGTTTTTTAGGCTAATCATTGGACATTACTATTCCTCCTAAATACAGGTCTGGTGCTCAAAAGAGAAAAATAAAACGAAATGAAATTGCATTAATTCAAAGTCAAGCATGGGATATTAGCAAGTACTTCAAAAGTGACAATGTAAATGCGTTGAATGAGGATAAGGATGAAGAAGTGAGTCAACCTACCGATGTTAACGAAGTAGATGATAAGGAAGAAGAAGTGATGAAGCCCGCCTCTAATAATGAAGAAGATGATAAGGAAGAAGAGGGTTGCTTTTCTCTAAATTTGGATAATCCCGGGAATTGGAAAATTATTGATCAAAGAACAAGGGATTACTTAGTTGAAAGGGGTCAAAAAAGAGTTGATGACATCTCGTTTCCAAAAGACTATACAAATAGACATTTCGATTCTTCACAATATAAGCGATTGCTACCAAATGGGAAAACAGTTGATAGATGATGACTAGTATATTCAGTGTCTATGGATAGGATCTTCTACTTTTGTTGCAAGTTGTTTAAAACACCAATAAATGTGACAAAAGTTGGCCAACTAGGTAATGATGGGTTCAAAGATTGGCATAATTTACATCGGTCTATTAAAAGTCATGAAGGAAATGAGGAGCATTTACGTTGCATGACTAGTTGGATTGAATTGGAAAATAGGTTTCGATCAAAAACTACAATTGATAAAAGCGTTGAATTGTTGATTGATGCTGGAAGAGAACATTGGAGACATGTATTAACAAGGATAATCACTATTGTTAAAAGACTTGCGAAAAACACATTGCCATTTCGAGGAGATGATAAGAGGCTATATGTTAAGAACAATGGCCTATTTTTACAAATGGTCGAAATGGTTAGTGAATTTGATCCAGTAATGCAAAAGCACCTCCGGCGGGATAAAACAAGAGATATTCAATATACGTATCTTGGCAAAAAAATTCAAAATGAGTTGATACAATTGTTGGCTAATCAGGTGAGAAGTTCAATTGTCAAGAAAGTTAAAGATGCAAAACATTTCACAGTTATACTTGATTGTACTCTAGATGAAAGTCAGGAGGAGCAAATGTCTTTAATTGTACGATTTGTAGATAATTCGGCAAACTTACCTACAGTTCAAGAAAATTGGCTAGAATTTTTGAAGGTAGACGACATAACAGGACTTGGACTTGCAACCGAGCTTCAAAAGGCTTTGATGAAAATTGATCTCGATATTGATGACATTAGAGGGCAAGGGTATGACAACGGATCTAACATGAGCGGGAAGCACAAAGGTGTGCAAAGAAGAGTCCATGAAATGAATCCCCGAGCTTTCTATACTCCATGTGTCGCTCATAGTCTAAATCTAGCATTATGTGATATGGTGAACTGTTGTTCCGAAGCTGTATCCTTCTTTGGAGTGATACAACGCATCTACACATTGTTTTCCTCTTCTACCAAGCGATGGAAAATTTTCAAAGATAATGTACAAGGGTTGACACTGAAGCCATTGTCACAAACACGTTAGGAAAGTCATGTTGAAAGTGTGAAGCATATAATGGAGCAAACTGCACAGATAAGAGATGTATTACTTGATTTAACAGAAAGTAATGAAGATCCTAAAGTGAAAAGTGAACCCGAGTCATTAGCAACACATGAACTTCAAAATTTTGAGTTTTTGTTTGACATGATAATCTGGCACAGATTGTTGCATGCTGTTAATATTGTGAGTAAATTTCTTCAAACCGAATCCAAGGATATTGATCATGGTATTGACCTCTTGCAAGGACTTGTTCATTTGTTGAAGAATATAGAGAAATTGGATTTGCTATTGCCAAAGATGAAGCGATAAAAAAGGCAAACGAAATGGGAATTGAAGCGTATTTACAGAAAAATGCATAATTCGTAGAAAAAAAATTGATGAAAGCGGTAGTGATGAGGTAAAGATCAGCAGAAGAATCTTTTAGAGTTAAGTACTTTATTTTTATAATTGATCAAGCTCTATCTTCTCTGAGGACCCGATTTGAACAAGTCAAACAATATGATAACACATTTGGATTTTTTTTTAGTTTGAAGAGGTTAAGGGGTGCAACTTTTTTAAATTTGTTGAACTCTTGTTTGAATCTTGAGAAATATCTTCAACATAATGGGCGTTCGGATATCAGTGGGGATGATTTATATTCGGAGTTACAAGTCTTGAGGTGTTATAAACCATGTGAAGCAACAAGAGCAATTGAAGGGCTACAATATTTGAAGACATTGGATGTTTGTTTTCCAAATGCTTATATTCCTTACCAAATTTTGTTAACCATACCAGTTACAGTTGCATCTACGGAAAGAAGTTTCTCGAAATTAAAGTTGATCAAGACCTATCTCCGATTAGCTATGTCGCAAGAAAGATTAAACGAGTTGGCTATGCTATCAATAGAAAAAGAAATGGTTGAGTAGCAAAGTTATTCAGATTTGATTGATATTTTTGCCTCTAAAACAGCAAGACGAATAGTATTTAACTAATTGTTTGAAATTTTTGGTTTGATGGTTTATAATATAAATCGTTTCTATAATATATTTCGTTGTCATTTTAATGTTAGTTTTTTAAGTTAGCAATGCGTCGCATAATACACCTTTGAATTTTGTCGCTGGAGGGCCTACTTTTCATCATTCATCTCAGGGCCCATCAGACACAGGACCGGCTCTAATCTAAACGAGGAGGAAAATTCTTATACAATATAATTGTTGCCCTTTTTTAAATTGTCAATTATGTCTTCAACTCAAGGAGATATAACTACATCAATAATTATTTTACAAACGAATTTAAAAGTATTGTACTCGATGTTATTGAAATAGCATTCTGTATGGAAGTCCAAACTGGTAACGTTGCTTGGCTAGTAGAAAACCATAAATAGAACTACAAGAAGTATTCAATGTGCCACAGAATCTGTACCCTACCTTTATTCTTTGTTTTTCGGAAAATAATCTCCCCACTTTCAATATATTATTATAACATTAGGCATCGTCCTACACTTAACAAAAAAAAGTAGAAAAGGAACAATATGCAAAATAACAAGTTTCTATTGGGGTAGATCACTCTCTTTTTTCATCTCCAATCTTAAAAATGATATGGAGGATCTTGTAAAGGCCAAAAAAAAAAAAAAAAAAAAAAAAAATTTTTTTTTTTTTTTTTAAAAAAAAAACAACTTTTGCTTATCTTATTTTGCCTGAAACATGTTCGACAAAGGAACATGTTTGCCCTGCCTGGACGAGACTGCATAGTCCACTTTTTCCATTTGCTATCAGATCACAGGATCTAAAGCATGAACATATAATTCTAGATAAGCCTGATTGATAAGTACATTTTACACACTTATTTGGTCCACAAAACATGACTAAATGTTGATCAAAGCATTTGGATTATGGCTTAATTTTGTATAATTTTGTGTTTTGTAGGATTATATTGATGGATATGGCGGAATTCAAGAGAAGAAAAGAAAAAGGATGAAATCCAAAGTCTGAGGACTAAATTGCAACATTTCAATAAATGATTCGGACCACAAAATGAAGATTAAAGGTGTTGCGCATTCAATTGGATGCAATTAAAAGTCAATGGTTGAAAATGCAAGAGAAAGGACTTGAAAGAATCAAGAATCGAAATCGAGGGCTAAAATGCAACATTCAGGAGTTTTTATAATTGAGCGACAGCCTAGTAGCTTAGAGTGGGTGACTGCCCAATGTTAAAAGACAATAAGTGAGAAGAAAACTTTGAACTAGGCAACTGCCCAGGCCAACGAAAAAATTATGGTTTTCTATTCTGATTGAAATTCTTATAGAAACAAATCTTGGGAGTTATTTTAAAATTCTAGAGCCATCCCTAAAGAGGAAGAATGCATTGGGAAGGAGAAAACACATATTAGAGAGAATTTGGAGACACAATAACGAAGAAAAATACAAATATCGATAGGATTTCATGCAATTAATTAACTAGGTGATGTTAATTCTTCAAGTTATTATATATTTTATAATTTTCTCCATGCTAGGCTAGAAATTCTTGTGCTAGGAGATCGATGAACCTTGTAATGTGATTCTTAATTCCTTGTTTCATATTTTTTACACTAAATCACATTTGATTATTTTGAATGGTTTATATGCATTGAATTTTCCTCCGCAATTACGGGCCAGTAATTGTGTAAGTTTGGGTGACTTATTTCTTGCATTCGAGAGAAGAAAAATAGGTAAGACATGGTATAAATCATCGTAGAGTCTGATAGGAGATAGATAGATATATACTGCTATATTCTGCGTGAATCTTTAAATGCTCATAAAACTGAATGCGTTTTTGTATATTTGCACCCGTCATAGAGATATGGACTTGTGGTTTAAGAGAGTAGGTTCATCTTTACTCAAAATAGACTGTTGGATAGATTTAAGAGCACTGATTCTTCATAATTTCAACGTGTTGTCAAATTATAGAACTAGGGTTAAATTGAGCATTGTTTTGGATTCGTGATCTTAGTGCATTATACATTCATTGAATTCATCAATCTGCATTCCAAAAATTCGATTTGCATTTTTAGTTTATCTAAGCGGCAGTTTGCATATTCATTCATTTAAGCCATGCACATTTACATACCTGGTTTAGGTTAGGATTTAATTAAGTTAAAAAATCACTTTCTGCAATCTTGTTTTGGTTAAGGCTAAGATAAATAAAACTAGGCTACTCATCTCTACGGGACGATATTCAAGATTCTAAATTTCACTTTGTTACTTGTTAACGAATCATACACTTGCGGTGTTTTAAATCGAAATATCTTTTTTTTGTGAACAAGTATTTGTCACTGTTGTTGGGGATTGAGCATTACTTTAATTTTATTTTTTCTAAGCACTAATTCGTATTCTAATTTTTAATTTTGCCTTTCTTATTTTTCATTTTTTAGGTTATTTTATTTTATTTTGTTTAGCTTTTCAATTTGTTTGAATTTCAGTGCTACTACTAGTTTTCTCACAGAATTGCATGTCAATATTGACTTGAGGAGAATTAATTCCAGCAGATTTGAAAATTGAGCGAACCTTTCATCGATTGCAATGAGAGAACAGAGAAGCACATCAACAACAATAGGAACCAATGGCTAATGTGCAAAATAATCCCATCTTTCAAGCCAATGAAGAAGGGGAGGCAGATGAAGGCAATATGCTTATAGGAGATTTCGTGATCTCTCAGATAATCCAAAGTTAATCTAGTATAGTCTACCCACAGTTTGGATAGCCCAACTTCAAACTGGAAATGAATGCGTTACAATTTCAAAATGGACACTGGTTTTGTGGAAGAGCTAAGGAGAACGAACATACGCCTATCTCTTGGCTCTTGGAGATGTGCCAATACCACTTTAGGTATTAGGGCAGATTGAGGTTGTTTCCACATAAACTGTAGGATAAAGCAATTGAATGGCTCGACTCTCAACTAATTGCCAGCATTACTACATGGAATGATTTAGCATAGAAATCATGTACCAAGTTCTTCCCGCCCACTAAGATTGCAAAGCTCAAGCATGACATATCCATCTTCTGTCAAGGTGAATCTAACTCTTTTGATGAAGCTTGGAATAGATTTAAAAACATACTAGGCAAGTCTCCACCTCATGGGATCAACAAGGGACTCCAATCCTAGTACTTCTATGAGGGACTACTTCCGGGTTTCAAAAGCATGGTTGACTCTTCATCTAATGGGTTACTATCCACTAAAACCATTGATGTGGTACACAAGTTATTCAAGACTATGGCTACTACATCTGCTATGTGGACATCAAAATGGGCTGTATGAAGAAGACACCAGGAGTTTATGAGGTAGATGCATATTCAGCCTTATCAGCAAAAATTGACTCACTATTGCACAAGCTGGAAAGCATATCACAGTTAGTGAAAGCAACATATGCACAGAAACCAAATTGTGAAAAATGTGGAGGGAACCGTAGTAAGACGGAATGCCCAATTCTGTCATAGAGAACAAGTAGAGTACGCACAATGGGGTCAACATTAGCAGAACTATCAAAATTCAGACACTTACAATCTTAGTTAGAAAAAAAATCAAAATCTCTCGTAGGCGGTACCCAAAATCAAAATAAATCCCAGAGGCAATTTCAGCCGGAGAAGACACTTCAATTGGAAGAGATATTTGCA
The DNA here is from genome assembly GCF_002742605.1 of Olea europaea var. sylvestris. Lineage (NCBI taxonomy): Eukaryota > Viridiplantae > Streptophyta > Magnoliopsida > Lamiales > Oleaceae > Olea > Olea europaea. The sequence continues at coordinate 150,978 of NW_019265601.1, forward strand.
AAGTTCATGGAAAAGACTGAAAAATACATGAAAGCAAATAACCAATTCATAAGGAAAACT
>NW_019265601.1:151772-186707 GCF_002742605.1 Olea europaea var. sylvestris
CTAGGGATGGCAAAAAGGCTCGAGAGCTCAGGCCGCCCGCGGCTCGGCCCGCAAAAAGCTCGGGCCTGCTCAGCTCGAGGCTCAGTCAAACTGAGCCTAGGCTTAGGCCGAGCCCTATCTTGGGGTGCCGGGCCGAGCCCGAGCCGGCCCGTGTGGGTTACGGGCCGGCTCGCCAAAAAAAAGAAAAGAAGGAAAAGTGAAGTTAAAAGGCAATAGCTTAGTACCAACTTACTTTCATGAGATTCAAAAGATTAATTACTGCCAGAGGCTTGTCACCTTTACCGAGAACATGGAGTAGGAGATTAAATGTATGAAAATCAGGGAAAAATCCATTCCTTCCCATTTCATCAAGTAATCCGTGAAACTGATCTAGCTTCCCCAACCTAAACTTTGCAGACATAATGATATTATGAGTTTAACATGTCTGGGAAATGACCTGCTACTAACATCTGCGGATACACCCACTCAATCAACTTATATTGATAAACTAAGAGCATGTAAATTGCATTAAATGAATTCTTAAACGGCCTATAAATAAATGTCTTTGACTTAGCCCCTGTTTGATTCCCATTTTTGGGATAAAAATGAATTATGGAATAGTAGTTTTTTGGAGAATGTGTGGTTAAAAAGTTAGAAAAAGTTTTTGAAATTCGTGTATAGCTATTTTATTGAACAATGTGTGGTTCAAAATAAGTTTTAAAAAAAATGCATTCTTGAAAAAATGCTTTGTAAAGGCAGCTATCAACTACCTTTTAAGGGAAAAAAAAGTGGGAAAAAAAGAGCCGGCTCGGCTCGGCCCGTTTTGGCTCGGTAAGGCCCGAGCCTTGATTTTTTGGCCGAGCTTTTACTCGGCTCGGCTCGGGCCAAAAAAAGCCCGTCTTCAAAAAGCCCGAGCCGAGCCCGAGCCTTGATTTTTGGCTCGAGAGCCGGCTCGGCTCTGCTCGGCTGGTTGCCATCCTAGTTGTAATTATTATGAAACTAAGTTCATGGCTTACACACACCCCCACATGATTTATACATGCACCATGAAATAGATTTGGGGAAGTGGTGCGTCACATAGATTCCTTCATATATCTAAGTTCATCAATTATCACCATGAGATATAATTCTCATGCTTTGCACTTGTGTAGAATGCTGCCTGGAAGACCTCAATAGGAAAGGTGAAGGTCGACTCCACGTACGGCAGTACGAGTCCTAGTTTTCCACCACCTCCATCCTGATCGGGGGAGTACTAGTTACCCCATTTATTGTGCTTTCAATTTATTTTGTCCTTCAATTATACATATTTGAACTTCTACTTTATTTCAACAATGACAGCAATGTTATGTATAAGTTTGAGGAAGGAAAAATTGTGGCATCCATTCTTCATGCATTTTTCATATTCTATCAGTATATTTGTTTAATATCTTACATTTTGTGTGCTTGTTGAGTGTTATAAAAAAATTGCATATTTTATTCAAATTTTTTTCCTTTTTTTTTGGGTGCTTGTGTGTGTTTGATAGCCTTGTTGGCAATGATGTGAAAATTGGAATAGGTATGTACTAGAAACTGTAGATGAGGTACATAATTTAATTAACTTGTACTTGTTGATGTGATACTTGACATTTTTTTTTCACACGCAATGATGCTTTACATGTTAGGTTAGTGATTGGGATCGTGAACAAAGTAGGAGATAATAAAAAGGCCTCTATTGTATTAACCCATAAACAATTTTTAAAGTAGTTTGGATTGAACAATTACAAGGAAACTTTGAGATAAGTGAGGATTCCGTGCATGAATTTGTGCTGTGTGGATTGTCTAGACCAATAAGATGAAGATTAAGTAAAGTCTTAAGTTGGGGATTAGTTTTGGAAACTGAATTTCTAGAAAAACAAAAAGGGGTATAATACTAATGTATGTAAAAACAACACTTCTCTCAAAGCCTTTATGACTCAAGAAAGTAAGCATGTAAGAGTATTTTGAAAACTGGTGTCCTAAAGCCAACTGGTTTGGGAGTCATTGATCCAAAGCTCATTATAGGGGTCATATAGAAAGCAAAAAGGTGAGAAGTTGATAAAAAAGTTATCTTATTTGCCTTTAACTTGAGTGAATAAGCCTGCAAAGGTTTAAAATCTGGTACCCTAAAACCAACTAATTTGGGAGTTATCAGCCTAAAACTTGTTATAAGATTTATATAGAAAGCAAATGAGAAGATGACAATATAATAAAAAAAAGCAAAAAATAAGTAAATAAAAGACACAGTAACATGAAGAAAGCCCTTGGACATTTGGTTGATAAAACTACACATTTGATGTGAGGCAAGTAGCTTAGTTTAGTCAAGTGTTGAAGCAATCAAAAATAGGAGAGTCTATACTTATTGACATGTGAACTTGTAAGAGTAAAACTTATCTAAGCTAAGAGAAAGAAATGATTGCAGTTATTAAAACTCCTAACTTTAGAACATACTTGGGATAATTGAGTGAAAAAAATAAGTTTTGGGGTATGTACCTCTCGAGCGAAGAGAGGATATATTTGACCACTATGGACTGGGAGTAAACCAATCATGAGCTTGACATGTTGACATGAGTTCTCACACACACACTCGAGTCATTTATTTACATGTAAAGGTTGATTTTATTTTTGCACCATTGAAACTGTTTCTTATGTTGATTACTGAATTCCAATCCTAAGATACAGTAGGTTGTCAAGTCATGTTTTTGTATAGAATTAAGTCACTATCTTGTTTGAGGATGAACAATAGTTCAAGTTTTGGCAGTTTGATAAGTGTGTTCTACTCACTCATTCTGTCCACAAAATATGACAAATTATTGATCAAAGAATTTGGATTATGACTTAATTCTGTATAATTTTGTTTTATATGGCTATACTAATGGATATGATAGAATTCAAGAAAAAAGAAAATAAAAAGGGGGAATCCAAAGTATGAGGACTAAATTGCAACATTTCAATAATTGATTCAGACTACAAAATGAAGATTAAAGGTGTTGCGGGTTCAATTGGATGCAATTAAAAGTCAAATGGTTGAAAATGCAAGAGAAAGAACTCGAAAAAATCAAGAATCAAATTTGGGGGCTAAAAACTTTGAAAACTTTGAATTGGACGACTGCTTGAGCAATGTCTAGGTGACTGCCCAAGCCAATCGTGGTGAAAAAATTCTAGTTCTCTATTCTGATTGAAATTTTTATGGAAACAAATCTGAGGAGGTATTTTAAAACCCTAGGACCATCCCTAAAGAGGAAGAACGCATTGGGAAGGAGAAAACCACATATTTGAGAGAATTTGGAGCCACAACAACGAAGAAAAACACAAAGACTGGGGGGATTTCACGTAATTAATTAACCCGATGATGTTATATCTTCAAGTTATTATGTATTTTGTAATTTTCACCATGCTAGGCTAGAAATTCTTGTACTAGAAGATCAATGAACCTTGTAATATGAATCTTAATTTCTTGTTCCATATTTTTGACATTAAACCACGTTTGATTATTTTAAATGGTTTTATGCATTGAATTTCTTCCTTAATTAAGGGCAAGTAATTATGAGAGTTTGGGTGACTTAATTCTTGTATTCGTGAAAAGGAAAATAGGTTCGAAATGGTATAAACCATCATAGAGTTCAATAAGGTATAGAGATATATCGCTATGATCTGCATGAATTTTTAAGTGCTCACAAAATTAAATGCATTTTTGTATATTTGCAACCGTGAAAGAGATATAGGCTGGTGGTATATGAGAGTAGGTTCAACTTTGCTCGAGATAGACTGTTGGTTAGATTTAGGAGCATTGATTCTTCACAATTTCAACGTGTTATCAAATTATAGAACTAGAGTTAAATTGACCATTGCTTAGGGATTCATGATCCTAGTGCATTATACATTCATTGAATTCATCAATTTGCGTTCCAGACATTCAATTTGCATTTTAGTTTATCTAAGCCTCAATTTGCATATTAATTCATTTAAGTCATACACATTTGCATAACGGGTTTAGGTGAGGGTTATTTAAGCTAAAAAATAACTTTTGACCATCTTGTTTGGGTTAAGGCTAAGATAAATAAAATTAGGCTACTCAATCTCCGTGGGACGATATTCGAAACTCTAAATTCCATTTTATTACTTGTTAACGAATCGTACACTTGCGGTGTTTGAAATTGAAATATATTTTCTTGAACATTGATCCATGATGTCATTAAACAAGTAGGAAAATGAGAACAACTACAATCATGCAGTTCAGGCCAAATCATATTAATGCTAGAATAACCATGAATCAGTCCATGTTTTCAACTAATAATGAAATTCCCTCCAAATATTACTTGCTACTTGTTCACGAAATTATTTTTTCCGATTTAAAATCCACCGCAAGTATACGGTTCGTTAACAAGTAGTAAAATGGACTATGAGTCCAAGTATCAATCCCAAAAGGATTGAATTAGTTCGAATTAACCTATTATGACCTTAACTGAAACACTAAAATCAAATTGAGGTTTTGTACTTAAACTAACAAGATGGAACCTTTAATGCAAGTATGAATGAAGAATTATACTAAATGCAAAATACTTGGATGCAATTTACTAGAATTTTATGGAATTAATAAATATACTAACGCACTAGGATCACGAATCCCCAAACAATACTCGTTCAATTGTCAATTATGTAACTTTGACACTCAATTCCACAAAATATGAATCAATATTCCTATTTTAATTTAGCAATCTCTCTCGAGCAATGTCAAACCTATCTCAATATATGATTTGACTATATTTCTATGACGAATACTAACATAATGAAATGCATTATAAATTCACAAATATCCAATGATTCACACAAGGCATAGAGGTATATTTCTATCCCCTATCGAACCCTATGATGATTTATACTATGTCGAACCTATTTTTCTTCTTTCAAATGCATAAAACAAGCCACCACAATCATATAATTTTGTGCACAATAATCATATGAAAATAAAAACGTAATAAATCAATCAAATCCGGAACTTGTGTTCAAATACGTCAAAAATCCAAATCAACAGTAAAATGTAGTATTACAAGGTTCATCAATCTCCTAACAATGATAAATCTAGCCTAACATGGTAAAAAGAAGAAAACATAAAAATATTTGAAGAAACGACATCACACGAATCAATCTTCAATCCGATCTTCACTTGGCACGATGTTGTTCTCTTGTTATATCATTCTTTCTCCTCCAAAATCTCTCAAAAATATGTAAAAATGGCATCCCCTACGTTCTGGTTGAGTTTTTGTATTTATAGGACCCTAAAAATATTGTTTCCATAAGAATTTCGGAGGAAAAAGGAAACTAAATTTTCCCTCGAGAATTGCTCTATGCGACCACATAGAGCAACTCTATTCGGTCGCATATAGTAAAAATATTTGGCCATTTAAGCTTCGATATGCCTCTATGCGACCGCATAGAGGATAGCACTATGCGGCTGCATAGTACTATCAACTATGGCAGATGTGCGTTTTGGTCTTCCCACTTGCATCCTTCACTTATTGGCATCTTCTCTTCATTCTTTTCATTTCATCATCCCACGATATCGTCAATTGGTAATTGGCTTAATCAATTTCTCGATTTGTTCATCAGATCAACTTTTGGATATTTGCAATTTATCCCTGAACTTTCACTTCCCGTCATTTTAGTCATTTTTCGCATCTTTTCTCCTGAATTTCACCGTGTTCATCGTTGTTCCCTACAATTTACAAATATATGAGATTAAGTCACAATTTAATCATTTTGCTCGTTATTAATTCATGTTTGTGACCTAAATAAGTGTGCAAAAACACACTTATCAAACCCCCCAAACTTGAACTATTGTTTGTCCTCAAATAAGATAGTGACTTAATTCTGAACAGACATGACTTAATACCCTGTTGTGGCTCAGGATTGGACTGAGTACTTAAAAATTTATCTGTGTAGACATGACATCAACCTTTACCTGTTAAATGCAAATTGACGTGCGTGTGTGAATTCATGCCAACACATCAGGCTTATGATAAATTTGAGTCTCGACCCCAAGTGGTCAAATATATCCTTACTCGCTCGAGAGATACACAACCCCCCAAACTTATTGTTTTCACTCAATTATCCCGGGGTTGTGTCTTAAAATTAGGAATTTACATAGCTGCAATCCTCACCCTCTCGTAGTTTGGATTTAGCATTGCTATCAGAAGTCTACATTTTAAAAAGTGAAGGCTCTCCTAAACTTGATTTCTTCGACACTCAAGATTAACCTAGATTACTTGTCTCACCTCAGAGGTATAGTCTCTTCAACCAAATGTCTAAGGGCTTTTCATCAGGTTATTGTCTCTCTTTTGTTTTTTCTCACCTTTCTTTAATTTATTATTAATTGTCATCTTCTCATTTGCTTTCTATATAACCCATGTAACGAGCTTTAGGCCAGTGATTCCCAAACCAGTTGGCTTTAGGGTACCAGATTTTAAACCCTTGCAGACTTATTCACTCGAGTTATAAAGGCTCGATAAGATGACTTTTTTTAACTTCTTTCCCTCTTACTTTCTATATGACCCATGTATCAAGCTTTGGGCCAGTGACTCTCAGACCAGTTGGCTTTACGGCACTAGATTTTGAAATATCCTTATAGGCTTACTTGCTCGAGTCATAAAGGCATGAAAAGAAGTGTTTTATTCTCACATATTAAAATTGTGCCCTTTTTCATTTTTTTCTAGACAATTAGTTTCCAAAACCAACCCCTAATTTAAGATTTTTACCTAATCTTCACCTCACTGTTCTAGACAATCCACACAACAAATTTCATGCACGGAGCCCCCGCTCATCTCAATGCTTTCCTATAATAGCTCAACTATCACCAAACTATCTTGAGGTAGTTTATGGGTTGATTCAGAAAGAGGGTTATCATTCTTTTCCTATGTTATGCCCAAAATCCAGTCATTCTCTTAATATTGCAAGCATGAATAGCGTGCATAGATAATGTCAAGTGTTGCATCAACAAGTATCAGTTAGTCTAATTACCACCAGATCCAAAGTTTTTGCAGTATAAACTAGTCCAATAATATCATCATAGTTAACAAGGTTATCAAACCCACACAAGCATGCATGAAGAGAATTTATAATAACTGAATAAAATGCAATTTTTTTTATAACACGGATCATGCACACATTATGTAGTAATGGAAAGTAGTCGAAAATAGATAATGATGAACACAGATAGAGATATAAAATTATTTCACTCTCCCCAAACTTAGATAATACATTGTCCTCAATGTAATATCAACAAAAGATTAAAGACATAATTTTAAGGACAAAATGAAGACGAAAAATCAAAATGGGGAAAACAGTATTCTCTTGATCAAAACGGTGGCTGGGACAAAATGTTGGGCATCGCCAGGAGGGAAGGGAAGGCGAGACAAGATCTCTCTCAACATGGCAGACTACTGGGTCTGCTCCATCTACATGGCCTGAACCCTCGTCTCCAAACTCCCTAAACGGTCCCAAGACTCGTTTACTCGCCACTGTATACTGTCCATCCGGCCAACGTACATGCCCAAACGCCCGTCAAAGGTACTCATCTATCGGTGTGTTGCGATGGATTCAATACTGGTAGTGGAAGCGAAGTTATATGCAGATACCATATCCGTCTGCACCTGCTGGATGGTGGTAGTCAATGCCCCAAAGGAGTGCTGAAGCTGCTGCATGTCTCAGCTGTGTCCAGTCATAGTAGCAAACATTTGCCTCAATAACTGGGTGTCCACGTCAGCCGGTAGTGGTCAAGCCTATGGCATTTCAAAGTCCTCAGCTATTGGCCCCTCTGCATCCTATTGCTATCGCTGACGCTCGTTTTCCAATTTCTCTTGATGTTTACTTCTGGCGCAGTCCTAGGCCTCGAGTGTGAGGTGTTTGATAAATGGTTTCTCCGGTGCCTTCCCTGGCTGAACTTATATGCCGGCAGCTCTACAAATTCCACTTATCAAGTTCGAGAAAATCAGTGATGTGTACCTGTCATCCCATGCGCCTGTGATGTGTATCTGATTGTAAATGTAAGTGGCCAAGTCAATCCTTTTGCCCCAAACTAAGTGATAGATGAAACCCGCCTTCTAATCTGTCAATGTCATCCTATGGGAGATGGGTTCAATGTTGTGGCAGATGAACAACCACAGGATGACCATAGAAGGAGTGAGGTCAATCTGATACCAATCAGCAGTAGGGAGCGGCCAAGCATTTTCACATCCCAATAAAACTTCTGCAACTTCAACCCAGAGTTGAAATCATGCAGGACTGGGACTACATTAGTCCAGGTGAGCTGATAGTAGTCATATATTACCTCAGGTGAAAACATGATCCATTTGTCTATTTCAACATTGAAATTTGCATAGAATTCCCGCACCAAATTTTCATAGACGAGGTATGGTCTTTCAATCACTTTCTCCCACCCACAGTTGTGGACTAAATAAACCAATTCAAAACCCGGGAAATCATCCAACTTAACTGGTCTTTCGGGGATGAGCGCCTATTCCTGGACAACATTGGCATAGCTGGCTGCTTGGTTTGAAGAAAGAAAATGCTAGACACCCCCTTCGGGTTCCCTAGTCCGGGCTCTGCTAGATGTGGAACCAACTTTCTCCTTTCCTTTTGATGTACGCTTTGGAGGCATCCTACAATGGCAGACTACTGGGTCTGCTCCATCTACATGGGCTGAACCCTCGTCTCCAAACTCCCTAAACGGTCCCAAGACTCGTTTACTCGCCACTGTATACTGTCCATCCGGCCAACGTACATGCCCAAACGCCCGTCAAAGGTACTCATCTATCGGTGTGTTGCGATGGATTCAATACTGGTAGTGGAAGCGAAGTTATATGCAGATACCATATCCGTCTGCACCTGCTGGATGGTGGTAGTCAATGCCCCAAAGGAGTGCTGAAGCTGCTGCATGTCTCAGCTGTGTCCAGTCATAGTAGCAAACATTTGCCTCAATAACTGGGTGTCCACGTCAGCCGGTAGTGGTCAAGCCTATGGCATTTCAAAGTCCTCAGCTATTGGCCCCTCTGCATCCTATTGCTATCGCTGACGCTCGTTTTCCAATTTCTCTTGATGTTTACTTCTGGCGCAGTCCTAGGCCTCGAGTGTGAGGTGTTTGATAAATGGTTTCTCCGGTGCCTTCCCTGGCTGAACTTATATGCCAGCAGCTCTACAAATTCCACTTATCAAGTTCGAGAAAATCAGTGATGTGTACCTGTCATCCCATGCGCCTGTGATGTGTATCTGATTGTAAATGTAAGTGGCCAAGTCAATCTTGTTGCCCCAAACTAAGTGATAGATGAAACACGCCTTCTAATCTGTCAATGTCATCCTATGGGAGATGGGCTCAATGTTGTGGCAGATGAACAACCACAGGATGACCATAGAAGGAGTGAGGTCAATCTGATACCAATCAGCAGTAGGGAGCGGCCAAGCATTTTCACATCCCAATAAAACTTCTGCAACTTCAACCCAGAGTTGAAATCATGCAGGACTGGGACTACATTAGTCCAGGTGAGCTGATAGTAGTCATATATTACCTCAGGTGAAAACATGATCCATTTGTCTATTTCAACATTGAAATTTGCATAGAATTCCCGCACCAAATTTTCATAGACGAGGTATGGTCTTTCAATCACTTTCTCCCACCCACAGTTGTGGACTAAATAAACCAATTCAAAACCCGGGAAATCATCCAACTTAACTGGTCTTTCGGGGATGAGCGCCTATTCCTGGACAACATTGGCATAGCTGGCTGCTTGGTTTGAAGAAAGAAAATGCTAGACACCCCCTTCGGGTTCCCTAGTCCGGGCTCTGCTAGATGTGGAACCAACTTTCTCCTTTCCTTTTGATGTACGCTTTGGAGGCATCCTACAATGGTATAGAAATAATAGTTAGTAAACTGCATTTTAAAAAAAAAGATAGGAGGAATGAGATAAGCGAGACAAGTAGTTTACAAATCTCCCAAACTTGCTTCAACATGCATATAGAACACCTTGGTGTGCACTTATCAAAATATGACATATAAGGTAGTGTAAATAGAATGCCAAGGTGAAAAACTGGAAAAGAAAGAAAACGCCGGACACTCCCTTCCGGTTCCCTAGTCCAGGCTCTGCCAGATGTGGAACCAACTTTCTCCTTTCCTTTTGATGTACGCTTTGGAGGCATCTTACAAAGGTATACAAATAATAGTCAGTAAACTGCATTTGAAAAAAATTGGACCCATGACCGAGTGCGCATGTTCGGCTCCGGACATCGTCGAAAAATATCGAAATTTCCCCAGGCAAGCTCCCGGCATATGAGAGTATTCAATGAGATCTACCATATATTCAAATGTCAAAGCAAATGGACTTCGTTTGATATGTCATATAATGTTGTAAAGTAGGGGACATAGGGTGCAATGACATGTCGTCACCTAGCCATATGCATACACGTTGCAAAATGGATGTAATGTGATACATGGTCCTTCAGGTGGTCGTGAATGTGGTAACATGCAAATGTCAAGAAAACATGCTCAAGAACGTCTAAGGAAGGCAAAATAATAAGTTACACACAAACGGAGGTCCAAACAACCAAAATGAATCAAGTGACTCGTGATTAAGTGTGCATGTTCGCCCCTAGACATCATCGAGAAAACTTGAATTTTTCTCGAGTAACCTCCGGGCATATGAAATTATGTAGTGTAGAGTGACATATATTCAATTTTCAAGCTCACTAGATGTCGTATGGGTACTTAACGCAAGGGACAAAGTGGGTGCGATGAGGTGACGGAACCTAACACGTGTGCCTAAATGTGTGTGGTTGGTATGTGAGTGTTTCGAGCTCAATTTCGATGGCATTTGGGCACCATGTATATGGGAATGCGTATATTCAAAATGTCTAATGCGGAATTACGCAAAATGTACTACAAATGTCACGTAGACAATTCATCGAACATGTAGCATGCAAGATTTACAAACCCTACAGAATACCAAATTGATAATGTTCCACCAATCCACAACACAATCCAAGTGCAACATACATAAAACCAACGACTATCACTGCCCATCCTCCGCAATCAATCTCAAACAGCCTATTCTCATAACGAACCAAATTAGAAAAGAAGAATGCATAGAAGAAGGAAAGAAGAACATACCTAGAATTCGCATGGGATGTGTGGAATGTTGATTTATGGTGTTAATGGGGTGGGGAGTCGAGTGAAATGCGGAGTGTTGATTTGTGTGGGAGTATGTTGTGTGAGGAAATTAGGGGAAAATGGGGGAGAGTGGCTCGGTCATGGTTTTAAGTGTTGATTTGTGTGAGAGTATGGTGTGTGAGGAAATTAGGGAAAAATGGGGGAGAGTCGTTCGGTCATGGTTTAAAACCATGATCGAGAGCCTACTATGCGGCCGCATAGTACCAAACTATACGGTCGGATAATATAAAAAATAGTCCCCCTTTTGTGTGCGGTAGGTGGCTACGCGGTCGCATAGACATTGAGTCTATGCGATCGCATAGACCAAATTTTTATTTTTTTTAAAGTGGAATGCAAAAGGGCGTGTCTCTAGTGAAATTTTTTTATCTAAAAATGCGTGAACCATACACCCAAAATCATGTCAAACTCACACCCCGTGTGTGTAATGCATAGGAAATTAAGGGGGTGATAATTTGATCCAATTAACATGCATGTACGACCGATGACCTAGAAAAATGAAAATACGAAAATGAAATAATTCTAAAAATAATGTGAAAAGTAAGCTAATAGAAGAATACAGTCGGTTGCCTCCCATCCAGCTCTAGATTATAGTCGATAGCTCGACTTTATCGTATTGCGTCATTCTGGTTGTCTAAAATGAATGGTAGAATTTTCTTTAGAAAAATTGCTGCCCCAATAGTGGTTCAAACGCTGTCCATTGACCTTGAATGTCCTCTTGCTATCGTGAGTGATCTCAACTGCCCCATGTGGAAAAACCTGTGTAATAGTATACGGACCAGACCACCTCAATCGCAGCTTTCCTGGAAATAGCTTGACCCTAGAGTTGTAGACTAGCACCTTCTGCCCCACCGTAAATTCACGCCTCTGAATGTGCATATCATGCCATTTCTTAGTGCGCTCTTTGTAGAGTCTTGAATTCTCGTATGCTTCCATTCTGAGCTCATCCAGCTCATTAAGTTGTAGTAGATGTTTTTCACCCACAGCCTTCAAATCCAAATTCAACTCTTCATTGCCCAGTAAGCATGATGCTCTATCTCAAGAGGTAGGTGGCATGCTTTCCCGAAAATCAGTCGATATGGCGACATTCCTATAGGGGTCTTGAATGCAGCCCTGTAGGCCCATAAGGTGTCGTCCAGTTTCTTAGACCAATCTTTTTGTGATGAACTTACAGTGATTTCGAGTATTCGCTTTAATTGCCTATTAGACACTTTGACCTATCCACTGGTTTGGGGATGATATGCAGTGGCTATACGATGTTTAACGCCATATTTAGTCAACAATTGTTCAAACTGGCGATTGCAGAAATGTTTGCCCCCGTCACTGATTATAGCCCACGGTGTTCTGAATCAGTTAAAAATATGTTTCTTTAGAAATTCAATCACCACCTTCCCATCGTTGGTAGGCAATGCAACCGCCTCAACCCACTTCGATACGTAATCCACAGCCACTAATATGTACTGATTAGAGAAGGATGGGGGAAATGGCCCCATGAAGTCGATCTCCCAGACGTCGAATAGTTCCACTCTAGGATACTGTTCAAAGGCATTTCGTTTCTCCTGGATATATTACCGGTGCGTTGACATCTGTCACACCTTTTCACGAATTCAGAGGCATCCTTAAACAGTGTAGGCCAGTAAAAACCTAATTGAAGGATCCTTGTCGCTATTTTCGAAGCACCAAAATGCCCTGCATATGACAATGTTCTAATATCAAAGGCACTTCTTCCTCAGGTACGCAGCGATGAACAATTTGATCAGCCCCCTACCTGTATAGAATGGGGTCCTCCCAAAAATAATACTTTAATTCGGCGAAAAATTTCTTCCTCTGGTGACTGGAGTAATCAGGCAACATGATAGACCTGGCTAAGTAGTTAACTATGTCCGCATTCCAAGGTGCCTCCCCCACACCAAAAATCTGTTCATCTGGGAAGACTTCGTTGATTTCCACTGTCTCTGTCTGTTCTGTGGTCTCGAGTCGAGACAAGTGGTCTGCCACCACGTTTTCACTGTCCTTATCCCTGATTTCCAAGTCAAACTCTTGAAGCAACAATATCCATCGAATGAGATGAGGCTTTGCATCCTTCTTTTCCATTAAGTACTTGATAGCAGCGTGATCTGTGTAAACGATGACTTTTGACCCCACAAGAAATGACCAAAATTTGTCAAAGGCATAGACTACGGCAAGGAGCTCTTTTTCTGTAGTGGCATAATTGAGTTGAGCATCGTTCAAGGTCTTACTTGCATAGTAAATCACGTGAAATATCTTATTTCTTCGTTGTCCCAAGATGGCCCCAACAGCAAAATCACTGGCGTCGCACATTAACTCAAATGGCAGGTTCCAATCCAGTGTGATGATCACGGGTGCTGAAATCAGCTTCTCTTTCAAGATGTTAAAAGCTAGCAAACATTCATCCATGAACTCAAATGTGGATTCCTTCATCCATAAACCGCATAGTGGTTTGGTAATTTTTGAGAAATCCTTAATGAACTTTCTGTTGAACCCGACATGCCTGAGGAAACTACGAACACCTTTCATTGATGTTAGTGGTGGTAATTTCTCGATCACCTGAATATTTGCTTTGTCCACTTCAATACCTTTTGCTGAGATTTTGTGTCCTGGCACGATGCCTTCCTGTACCATAAAGTGGCATTTCTCCCAATTCAATACCAAGTTAGTCTCCGTACATCGCTGTAGAACAAGACTCAAATGCTCCAAGCACTCATTAAACGAAGACCCGAGCACTGAGAAGTCGTCCATGAATACGTCGATGAATTTTTCAATCATATCTCAGAAGATAGCCATCATGTAGTGCTGAAAAGTTGCAGGAGCGTTGCATAAATCAAACGACATCCTACGGTATGCAAAGGTACCATAGGGGTAAGTGAAAGTTGTCTTCTCCTGATCGTTAGGTGCTACTGGAATCTGATTATACCTGGAATACCCATCCAAAAAACAGTAATACGAGTACCCTGCTAGCCTCCCTAACATCTGATCAATGAACCGTAGTGGAAAGTGATCATTTCAAGTAGCAGCATTTAGTTTGCGGTAATCGATGCAAACTCTCCATCCAGTCACTGTCCATGTAGGAATCAACTCATTTTTCTCATTTTCTATCACTGTGATATCCCCTTTCTTGGGAACAACTTGTACTGCACTGATCCATGCACTATCTGATATTGGAAAGATGATGCCTGTGTCTAGAAACTTCAATACCTTAGCCCTAATCACTTCCTTCATGTGTGGATTCAATCTCCGCTGACCATCAATGCTTGGCTTGAATTTTTCCTCCATGAGTATTTTGTGCATGCACAGCGACGTGTTGATCCCCTTGATATATGCAATAGACCATCCAATGGCTGTTTTATTCTTCCTTAGCACCCGAAGTAGTTTCTCTTCCTCCACTTCACTGACAGTTGGAATGATAACCAGAAGTGAAGAAGATTCTCCCAGGTAAGCATATCGAAGGTGTGGTGGCAATTTCTTGAGTTCCAATTTGGGAGGTTGCTGAATAGATGGCACTAACTTTGTAGCCCTAGTTCCCAGCTCTTTGAAGTAACGTCTGCGCATGTATGGTGGATTAGTTTCCAAAAACTGTGCACATGTTTCAATCTCACTTGAATCAGTGTGAGTGGATTGAGAATGTGCAATGTACGCCTCGTATGCATCGGAAGGATGATGTAACCAAAATGTATCTTGAATTATTTTGTCAATTATATCGATCTGGAAATAGCTATCTGACACAGTAGGGAATTTCATTGCCTTGAACACGTTGAAAGAGATTTGCTCTTCGCCAAGTCTCAATATAAGCTGCCCTTTCTGAACATCGACAATCGCTCTTCCAGTAGCTAAGAAAGGTTGCCCCAATATGAGTGGAACATCCTTATCTTCCTCCATGTCTAAGATGAGAAAATCGACTGGAAATATGAACTTCTCCACTTTTACCAATACATCTTCAATGATCTCTCTTGGATGTGTAAGGGATCGATCTGCTAATTATAATGTAACTGTTATGGCTTTAGCTTCTCCTAAGCCGAGTTTCCTGAAAATAGAGAGAGCCATTAAATTAATACTTGCACCTAAGTCACACAAAGCTTTATTAAAATGACAATTCTCAATAGTGCAAGGTACAATAAAACTCCCTGGATCCTTTAGTTTTGGAGGCAGCTTTCTCTGGATTTTGGCACTGCATTCCTCAGTTAGCATCACTTTTTCGTGTTCTTCTAGCTTTCACTTGTTGGAAAGGATATCTTTCAGGAATTTTGCATAACTCGGCATCTGAACAAGTGCTTTAGCAAATGGGATATTGATGTGTAGATTCTTGAAGACTTCAAGAAGTTTACTAGATTGCTGATCTAATTTGTGCTTTTTCAACCTTTGCGGGATCAGAATAGGAGGCTCATAAGGGTTGATAGGAATGGTAGCTGTACCCCGTGATGTATTGGAATTCTTCTTGACCACATCCCCTATTGTTTGTTCAGTCTGTTCCACAATTTCATCATCTGAGATTGGTGCTGATCCCTTGCTAGCTACCGGTCTTTTTACATGTATCTCTGGTAGTTGTACTCCATTTCTGGTTGTTATAGCCTTTGTCTGCTCCTTAGGGTTGATTTCAGTGTTGCTGGGTAGATTTTTTGATGCTCTACCCGTCATGGAGATTGTCATCTGTCCCATTAATGTCTCCAAATTTTTGATCGCTGCACTTTGGTCTTGAAGAGTTGCATCTGTCTTTCACATAAACTGGTTATTGGCTTCTATATACTGATTGGTTATTACCATGAACTTTTCAAACATCTCTTCCAATGGTGGTTTTTTATCCTGCTACTGATATTGACCTTGTGGTCCGTTTTGATACTGATTACTCCACGAGAAATTTGGGTGTTTTTTCCAGCCCTGATTGAAGGTTTCCGAATGTGGGTTGTTTCGGTGGCGTTGACCCCATTGCACAAAATCTGCATGTTCGACGCCCTATGCAAGAATTGGATAATTAACAGTATTGTGGTCTGCTCCACATTCTTAACAACTTAGCTTCTTGACTTGTTTAGCAATGACGGTCTGTGAAATGCTCTCAACCTTATGGAGTAAAGAGTCTATCTTTGTAGACAATGATGAATAAGTATCTACTTCATAAACCCCAGACGATCTCTTCTGAACCACTCGATCTGTAGACCACATGGCTGAAGTTGTAGCCATTCTCTCAAAATAGCTCTCATGCTTCATCAATCGTTCTCGTGGAGATAGACCCGTCAGATGATGAATCCACAATGCTCTTGAAGGATGGAAGTAGTCCAGTGTAGAAAAATCAGATCTGTTTCTTCTTGTCAAAGCCATGTTGCGGGCATTTCCTTAACATATTTTTGAAACAATTCCATGCCTCTTCTAATGATTCGAACTCACATTGGTTGAATATAGAGATATCATGCCGCATTTTGGCTACCTTAGTTGGCGAGAAGAACTTGGTGCAAAATTTGTGGGCTAGCTCGTTCCAAGTGGTGATGCTTGTGATGGGAAGTGAATCCAGTCATTCAAGTGCTTTATCCCGTAGGGTGTGTGGAAACAACTGCAGTCTTATAGCATCGTCCAGGATACCCTGATACCTAAAGTGTTGGCACATATCCAAAAATCGGGATATGTGTGTATGCGGATTTTCACTAGCCATCCCATGGTATTGATGCCCTTCTGAAATAGTTGAATTACATTTGTTTTCAGCTGGAAATTCGGTTGCCCAAATGGAGGATAAACAATGCTAGATTGACTTTGGACCACCAACGGAGCCATGAAGTCCCCAAGTACTGTATTCCCATCATCTTCAGCTGCCATGCCTTCGTTGAGTGGAATTACCGGTCGATTTTGCTAGTTAGCCATTCGTTGTACCGCTCTTGCTTCTTTTTGCCTGTGACGAAATGTGCGTTCGATCTATGGATCTATGGAAACCAAGTCTTGATCAGGTACTCCTTGCATACAAGCCCTAGATAGTAAAATTAACACAAAATTAAATTGATGTAATTTTAAACTAAACCTAGTAAGCTAACTACTACTAATCTAGATAAGTTCGAATTAGTGTCACAAAAGATAAAATTAAAACTAAATTTCAATCCCTGGCAGCGGAACCAAAAACTTGTTCACGAAATTATTTGTTCCGATTTAAAATCTACCGCAAGTGTACAGTTCGTTAACAAGTAATAAAATGGACTACGAGTCCAAGTATCAATCCCACAAGGATTGAATTAGTTCGAATTAACCTATTATGACCTTAACTGAAACACTAAAATCAAATTGAGGTTTTGTACTTAAACTAACAACCTTTGATGGAAGTATGAATGAAGAATAATACTAAATGCAAAATACTTGGATGCAATTTACTAAAATTTTATGAAATTAATGGATATACTAATGCACTAGGATCACGAATCCCCAAGCAATACCCGTTCAATTGTCAATTATGCAACTTGGATACTCAGTTCCACAAAAGATGAATCAATATTCCTATTTTAATTTAGTAATCTCTCTCGAGCAATGTCAAACCTATCTCAATATATGATTCGACTATATTTCTATGACGAATACTAACATACCGAAATGCATAATAAATTCACGAATATCCAAAGATTCACACAAGGCATAGAGGTATATTTCTATCCCCTATCGAACCCTATGATGATTTATACTATGTTGAACCTATTTTCCTTCTTTCAAATGCATAAAACAGGCCACACAATAATATAATTACGTGCACAATAATCATATGAAAATAAAAACGTAATAAATCAATCAAATCCGGAACTTGTGTTCAAATACGTCAAAAATCCAAATCAACAATCAAACGTAGTATTACAAGGTTCATCAATCTCCTAGCAATGATAAATCTAGCCTAACATGCTAAAAAGAAGAAAACATAAAAATATTTGAAGAAACGACATCACCCGAATCAATCTTTAATCCGATTTTCACTTGGCGCGATGTTGTTCTCTTGTTCTATCCTTCATTTCTCCTTCAAAATCTCTCAAAAAAATGTAAAAATGGTGTCCCCTATGTTCTGGTCGAGTTTTTGTATTTATAGGACCCTAAAAATATTATTTTCATAAGAATTTCGGAGGAAAAAGGAAACTGAATTTTCCCTCGAGAATTGCTCTATGCGACCGCATAGAGCAACTCTATGCGGTTGCATAGAGTAAAAATATTTGGCCATTTAAGTTTTGATATGCCTCTGTGCGACCGCATAGAGGATAGCACTATGCGGTTGCATAGTACTATCAACTATGGTAGGTGTGCGTTTTGGTCCTCCCACTTGCATCCTTCACTTCTTGGCATCTTCTCTTCATTTCATCATCCCATGATATCGTTAGTTGGTAATTGGCTTAATCAATTTCTCAATTTGTTCATCAGATCAACTTTTGGATAATTGGACTTTGGTCCCTGAACTTTTGGATAATTGGACTTTAGTCATTTTTCTCGTCTTTTCTTCTAAATGTCACCATATTCATCGATGTTCCCTATAATTCACAAATGTATGAGATTAAGTCACAATTTAATCAGTTTTCTTGTTATTAGTCATATTTGTGACCTAAATAAGTGTGCAAAAATACACTTATCACTACTCTATGATGATAATTGAGTACTCAAGAATTTATGATCATGTATGAACATGGGAACAGTAACCATCTCGAGTTCATTTATGATCGTGTATGAACACAAGAGCAGTTACCGTCTTGAGTTTCGATCAAATTACATTCATGCCAGAAGAATCAAGAACCAATCCACGTTTCATCTAATATTGAAATTCTCTCCTAATAATATAATAATGCTTTATGATCATTAATTGAGTAATCAAGAATTTATGGTAAATGGCAAGATAATGAGACTAATGAAATAAGCAAAAAAGTAATAACACAAGGATTTTACGTGGAAACCCCGTTCGTGAAAAAACTACAAGCAGGGGAGGAAAAATTCACTATAATCAATATGAATGTGTTTACAATATCAAGATCCCAATGCACTCAATTGAAATCTAAAACTCTCAAAATGATGTATAATTGTTCTCTCAAAATCTCTCAAAGTTTAGGCAACAAAAGCTAGAGAAATTGGGACAGATTTTTCTCCCAGTCCATATTTATGATCTCTTCAAGACCACTCCGATTATGACTCCTATACCGACAAGAATTTGGGTCAAACTACAACAAATCTCCACCTTGAACCAAATTTCAATAAAAGGAATTCCAAAATAAATATCTCCAAGTAAACATCATTCCACCTCTTCCAAACAAGCCCTAATGGACTAAATCAATGACGAAACACCAACCAAGTTTAAGAAATGATCAAACTCAGCAATGGGAAATGGTTTTGTAATGCCCCGACCCGCATGGATTGAAACGTAAGTAGATTAATTGTACCTTAGCCGTAAACTTAATAATTTACTATATTTTAGAGGAAAGTATAAAAATTTAATTCAATTTTTTATATATATATATACCTTTTAAAAAATATAGTTCAATACTAAAAGATAATCTCCATTGACATGAAACTTTTTGGCAAAACTTTAAAAATAGTGTTGCAATTTTAGTTTTTCTCTCAAACGAAATTTGACATTTGCATAGCTATCGACCCTAAAACTTGAAGTTTTAGTGTAAAGTAGAAAACTCCTTGTAATATGACGTATTTGAAAATCAGCTCCCGTCAGCACAATATAGGGTATTAAAATACTTTTCAAAGCCCTGCAGCGACTTGGGTTGGAAAGTAACCTAGCGCAGCATACTTTAAGTGTCATATAGAATTCTACACACATCGAATCGACATGATTTCAACTACATTCAGTAGTAGCCCTTGAGACTATCAAAACCCAATTGGTCAAAAATCTCAAATAACGAGTGAGTTATAAATTTTTGAAAACCAAGGGTAGAAGTTGAAAAACAGCAACAATACCCAGTGTAGTGTACTTTATGCGACATATAAAATTCGACCAACATCAGATTGACATGATTCTAAGTTCATTCAGTAGCTAACATATAAGGCTATCCAATGCCACTAGCTTTGTATAGAAATGCCAAGTAAGAAAGTGTTACGAATTTTTAAAGACGGGGCATAAACTGAAATTTTTGAAGAGACAGCAAAATTTTAAATCGCTAACATTTTCTTTGTAAACGGTGACTTGTAAATTTATTCATATGACACATATTTACTTTCAAACATAATTTATTCATAAAGAATGTTCGTAGAGAATTTACCCATGAGTTTGAAACTCAATAAAAATCATTGGTGCATTTCGTTATCAAATTAAATATTTCAAACTATAGATTCATACCATCGTACATAAATGAATTTTCGACAAAATCCAATTCTGTAGCATTATAATAACACGTAGAGCCGAAAAATGATCATTCAAATTGTTGTAGTGCCGAAGCACCGTACCTGGAGGTACCATTTTATTCAAACATTTATTGAAAAATCATAATTTGAAAACGAAATAAAGACTTGCACCTCTATCTACCTTGAATTTTCTTGGATATAAAAGAACAAAATGTGTAGAAAGTATTTCTTCTTCTCACCCTTGTTATTCCCTTAAACTTAATTTGGCATGAAATATTTATTTTTTCAGAGAAAATAAGAGAAAATTCGTATTTGAGGAAGGATGTAGTGAAAAAGTGACTTTATCTTCTTGTAACCTTCCCTTTTAATGAAAAACTAAACAGAAGAGCTGTATTATCATTAAATTTGTTAAATTATGTCTTTAGTTAAGAATTTGAAGAGTTTCTAAGCCATAAAAAAACAATTCATATAAAATGTTTTATAAAAAAATCTACATCGTGATTCGAACCTAGGTTGCCTATATGAAATACCATGTAGATGACCATTGAGGTAACCCAATTATTCATTAAATGTTTGTAATCAAATTTACTTAAACTTAATCTTTTAAATTATTAGGCTTTTAATTAACTTATGGCTTGGACTTTCATAATCTTAAATGGGTTGAGCTTCCATAGCTCTTTTCTTGAAAGGACTAGGCTCGTGGTGCTAGATTATCATAAAATAATAGCCTAATTTCATTTTATTTCTCAGGCTTCTACAGGTTTTGTCTTCATATGAGCAGGATTCTCGTTGGTATCAACCTTGCTCACTACAATATCATCTCGAACAATCACTTTACGCACAAAATGGTACCTTACATCAATGTGCTTAGTCCTTTCATGAATTATTTGATCTTTAGTTAGAATAATTACAAGTCTTCACAAATTTCAACAATTAATCCTCTTAACCATATATCCTCCATATGCCTCTGTAATGGCCATGTACCATGCCTTTGTTGTAGACAAAGCTACTGTATTTTGCAAAGTAGCTTTCTAGCTGATAACACAGCCTCCAAGGGTAAACACATATCTTGTAAGTGATCTCCTCTTATCAAGGTTCCCTGCATAGTACAAATCCACATATCCAATAACTCCATTTAAATTTCTTTTAAAATGTAAATGAGCATTAGTAGAGCCTTTCAAATATCCGAGGATCTACTAATTTTCAATGTTGCATCCTAGGATTTGCTAAGTATCTGATAATTGCATTCAGTGATGGCAAAAATCGAAGAGTAGCAGCTATATGACAGAATAATTCTGTTGCTAAAATTGTTGAGAAACTATTGGTTATATCAACAAAATAACGACATCCTTTTTCGATACATTGCAATGGAAAAAATCCTTTGCTCCATACCAACACAATTTTTTATATCAGATATTAACGATGGCACACATCTGTTGCTGAACACCATCACAATTTTCTTCATCACTAAGTTATCAACGACACAAGGATCCGTCGGAAATTTAAGACGAGGGTTTCACTAACTCATTTACCCAAGGATTGATACCTTCTGTAAAACTCTGAAGTTAAACAATCTGAAGTTGAATCGAAATACTGCTTGGAAGACTTGAAATCACTAGTCGAGGAAGAAAATCGAAGACTGAAAAGTGAAATAGTCCTATTTGCCATCGATTTGAGTGTTTAAATGACATGCAATTGGTTGAGTAATATCATAAGATATTTCCACTCAGTCATTGGCATAATCTTGAAGCCATTACTGGTTTAAATGCCATGTTTCAGCTTTTCAAGTTAGGTCATTAATTGTATAATAATTCCAATCACATGCCATTTGTGTCTAACCTAATGCACTGTATGTTAAATTGCCAGAATAGGATTTTAGCAATTTAAATAATTGTTGAATAGTTTATAAAATAATTTTTTTTTAAAAATATCACTTTAGTCATATTAATCTTACAGAGTCACTATGTACGTGTTTGGAATGTACTATTGGAAATAGCTGCAACATAAAATTAGTAATTTTGACATTCTCTCCTTTTCAATGCATAGTTTTTATGCAATCCTTAAATTGGGAACACAGATTACCGTTCCACAAACAATATTCTTGCATTATGATGGAGTCTAACAGCACGATTCCTGATTGGTAATCTGCATGGCATGGATTTAAGCAAGACTGTGAGAAAGAGGTACAGGGAGTTAGGCGCCATGGCGCCATGATTGGGCGCCCAAATTGTGAAAAATGGACCAGTGATGCAGGCGCCATGGCGTCCAAGGTTCTGAACGATCTTGGCACCATGGCACCACTCATGGGCGCCATGGCGCCCGACTCAGCTATATATATAGCTGGTTTTTCCCCTTCATTTTAACACTCGATTTTTAGAGAGAAAAGTGAGAGAGCTTGGATTGAATTTAACAAGTAAGAGATTGTTCTTCTTGGGTATAAATTCAAAGCTATTTTCTTTTCTTGGGGATTAACTTGAGGCTTGTTCAAGTAATCTAATCCATTGTTCTTCATATATTCCTTTGAAATCATTTCTTTCTTATTTTCTTGTTCTTCAAGTGGTTTGGAAATTTTCACATTGTCAAGCTTAATTTCTTGGGCAATCTTTGGGAGGTCATTTTCCCAACAATTTGGTATCAGAGCTTCTTCCTAAATCAAGGTGGTTAAGCTTCGATTTTGTGGTGAGTTGCTTGAACTTTGTTGTGCACAAGGTGTTTGTGAAAATTCCTAAGTGAACTTTTGTGGTTTATTTTTGGTAAACAAGTGAATAAATCATGTCTACTAGAGAAATGGTGAAGATTGGGAAGTATGAGATAGAGAAATTCAATGGGAAGAATGATTTTTCATATTGGAGAATGCAAATGAAAAATTTGTTGATTTCTCAAAAGTTGCATAAGGCACTGGTGGGAAAGGAGAAGAAGCACGTTGATATGTCGGACGAGGATTGGGAAGAGCTAGATCTTGAGGCACGAGCATCTATCATTCTTTGCCTTGAAAGAGATGTTGCTTTCTTGGTTGATAGCGAGATAACGGCAGCGGAGGTGTGGACAAAGTTGGAGGCGAACTTCATGACGAAGACTCTAACAAATCGGATCTATCTGAAGTCCAAATTGTATACTTGCAAGATGGATGAAGGTACACCAATTCCGGAGTACGTCAACAAGTTTGATAGGATCTTATCGGACTTGAAGGACATTGATGTGGATGTAGATAATGAGGATCAAGCACTTCTACTACTTCTTTCATTGCCAAAGTCTTACGAGAACCTAGTACAAACATTGATGCTTGTGGGTGATAAACTTGTGATGGAGGACACTAGAACGTCACTTCTAGCGGATGATCTTCGAAAGATTGCAACTACTGGCATGTCTACCATTGGTAACAAGGAGCAAGTTTAAGGATTATTTGTAAGGGATAGAAGTAATGTGCGACCAAAGGGCAAGGGAGAAAATCTAGATTGAGTTCTAGACCTCTTGCGGAAAGATCTTGTTTCAAATGCGGCGAGCTTGGGCATTTCAAGGCGAATTGTCCTAACAAAAAGGGTTGGAAGAAGAACAATAAGAACAACAACAACAGGAAGGTGCAAGTCAAGCAAGAGGAAAGCTATGCCTCAGAAGGAGAGGAAAGCGATGAGTGCTACACCATCTCTTGTGATGAAGAAACCTCCGGTAAGTGGATTCTTGACTCTGGATGCTCTTACCATATGTGTCCAAATAGGAAGTGGTTTACTACCTATAGAAGCACTGATGGTGGAACCGTGTTGATGGGTAATAACCATTCTTGTAAAACGGTGGGGCTTGGTTCAATTAGAATCAAGATGCATGATGGAGTGGTTAGAACATTGATGGATGTTAGACATGTTCCTGATTTGCGCAAGAACCTTATCTCTGTTGGTGCCTTAGACTCCGGTGGTTGTAAGATTGTAACATGGAATGGAGTAAAGAAGGTTGTTCGTGGTTCTTTGATTGTGATGAAGGGTATTCGTGAAGGCAATCTCTATGCTCTTCAGGGTACTACAGTTACTGAAGATGTAGCAGTTGGAACAAGTGGAAGTGGTGGAGACCCATGTGAGTGCACTCAGCTATGGCATAGGAGGCTTGGGCATATGTCTGAAAAGGGGCTAGATTTGCTAGTCAAGAAAGGCTTGCTAAAGAACTTGAAGAAGCCTTGCATGGATTTTTGCGAGCATTGCGTGTACGGTAAAGCACACCGAGTTCAGTTCCAGCTAAGCAAACATAGACGCAGAGGCATTCTTGACTATGTGCACACGGATGTATGGGGTCCGGCTTCTGTCACTTCCAAAGGCGGTTCCAGGTATTTTGTTACATTTGTTGATGTTTATTCTAGATATGCTTGGATTTATTTTTTGAAGCATAAGAATGAGGTATTCGACACTTTCAAGAAATGGAAAGCAATGGTTGAAAATAGAATATGAAAGAAATTGAAGACACTGAGATCTGATAACGGTACTGAGTATATAGATGGTGCTTTCAAGGAGTTCTGTGGTAAGGAAGGCATTGTGAGACACTGGACAGTAAGAAATACACCGCAACAGAATGGGGTCACGGAAAGACTGAATCAAACATTTCGAAAGAAATCGATGTGTATGCGATCCTATGCTGGTTCGGCAGAGAATGGTGGGCAGAGTCGGTTGCAAATGCTTGCTACATAGTGAATCAGTCTCCACATTCAAGGTTAGATGGAGATGTACCTTACAGGGTATTGACAGGAGAACATGCAGATTATGAGAAACTCAGAATATTCGGATGCACAGCCTACTATCATGTCAACGAGGGAAAGCTTGATGCGAGGGCCAAGAAGGCTATATTATTAGGGTATGCGGCAGGTGTTAAAGGCTATCACCTTTGGTGTGTAGAGGATTCTAAGTTCATAATCAGCATAGATGTTACTTTTGATGAGAACTCCATGATAGCTTCGTTGAAAGCTACAATGCCCGGTGGTGATGATGTTGAGACTACAATGTCTCAAGTTGTTGACATAGAACCTAGAGATCAACCTGATTCTAGGCATGTTCAAGAGGAGTATCAAACAGACACTCAAGATGAGAGTGATGATGGGCTTGAACAAGAGGCGATTCAGCAAGAGAATGGACAGGCACAGCAACAACAGCAGCTTGCAGATAACTTGGCTTCCTCTAGGCCACGCCGTACTTACAAGCAAGTTCTAAAGTTGGGGTCAGACGAGCCTTTGAGGCACTATGGGCAGACAAATTTGGTTGAGTATGCACTCTCGATGGAGGATGATGAGCCTACCACTTTCAAGGAAGTTATTTTAAACAATAATAGCGAGAGTTGGTTGGCGGCAATGGAAGAAGAGATGGAATCACTTCACAAGAACCAAACATGGGAGGTTGTCCCATTGCCCATAGGTAAGAATGCTATTGGTTGCAAGTGGTTGTATAAAAAGAAGGAGAATCCTACCAAGCTCGGTGGTACAAGATTCAAAGCGAGGTCAGTGGCAAAGGGGTTTGCACAAAGAGAGGGAGTTGACTACAATGAAATCTTTTCTGCGGTGGTCAAGCACACTTCCATTCGGGTGCTATTGAGTATTGTTGCTCATCATGATCTTGAGCTGGAACAACTCGATGTCAAAACCGCCTTCTTGCACGGGGACTTGGATGAGGAGATCTATATGCATCAACCTGAGGGCTACAAGGTTGAGGATAAGGAACGTCAGGTATGTCGCTTGAGAAAATCACTATATGGATTGAAGCAATCTCCTCGACAGTGGTACAAGCGATTTGACTCCTTCATGCTAAAGCATGGTTTCTCCAGAAGTGAGTATGACTGCTGTGTTTATATTCAGAAACTTCGGGGAGGTAACTATATCTATCTTCTATTGTATGTGGATGACATGCTTATCGCTTCGAAAAGCAAGGTGGAGATAGATAGGTTGAAATCTCAACTTGGTAAAGAGTTTGAGATGAAGGATATGGGGGCTGCTAGGAAAATACTGGGTGTGGAGATTAGAAGAGAGAGGACGAACCGGCGAATGTTCTTGAGTCAGAAAGGCTACATTGAGCGGGTTATTGCTAGGTTCGGGTTGCAAGATGCAATGTCGGTGGTAACTCCGTTGGCTCCACATTTCAGGCTCTCTGGTAAACAGTCTCCTACTACAGCGAAAGAAAATGTACGCATGGATCGTGTGCCTTATGCTAGTGCAGTTGGCAGTTTGATGTATGCCATGGTGTGTACACGCCCAGATATTTCACAAGCGGTTAGCGTGGTCAGTAGATTCATGGCGAATCCGGGGAAGGCACACTGGGAAGCTGTGAAGTGGATCCTGAGGTACTTAAAAGGTACCGTGGATACGAATTTATGTTTTGGTGGAGATGCATGTCATATAAGTGGGTTTGTGGACTCGAATTATGCAGGTGATCTAGATAGACGACGATCTACTACTGGATATGTGTTTTGCATACATGGTACCCCAGTTAGTTGGCGATCGATGTTACAGGCTACAGTTTCTCTTTCTACTACAGAGGCTGAGTATATGGCCATGGCAGAGGGAGTGAAGGAAGCATTGTGGTTATGGGGTCTTCTAGATAATTTGGGGATTGAGCAGGATTGTGTGGACTTGTGGTGTGATAGCCAGAGTGCGATTCACTTGGCTAAGAATCAGGTTCATCATGCTCGAACCAAGCATATTGACGTCAGGTATCATTTTGTGCGTGATGTTATAGAGGAGGTGATATTTCACTCTCGAAGGTACACACAAATGAGAACCCAGCTGACATGTTAACCAAAGTGGTAACGGGTAGCAAGTTTCAACATTGCTTGGACTTGCTTCACATTAGTCCGTGTTGATATGCCCGAGTGGGCATGGCCCTTCGGGGCGGGGTTGAAATGAGGTGACAAGTATATGAAGGTGGAGGTGAACTACGGAGGCTTGATCCCGAGTTTTGGGTATGTAGGCAACCATGGTTTGAATGATGCAGCCGAGTTTGGCGCTTGCTGCTTCTTCTTGTGTTCGTCCAAAATTTGGGGTCATTTGCGAAGTGGAGAATTGTGAGAAAGAGGTACAGGGAGTCAGGCGCCATGGCGCCCAAATTGTGAAAAATGGACCAATGATGCAGGCGCCATGGCGCCCAAGGTTCTGAACGATGAGTGGCGCCATGGCGCCCGACTCAGCTATATACATAGCTGGTTTTTCGCCTTCATTTTAACACCTAATTTTTAGAGAGAAAAGTGAGAGAGCTTGGATTGAATTTAACAAGTAAGAGGTTGTTCTTCTTGGGTATAAATTCAAAGCTATTTTCTTTTCTTGGGGATTAACTTGAGGCTTGTTCAAGTAATCTAATCCATTGTTCTTCATATATTCAATTGAAATCATTTCTTTCTTATTTTCTTGCTCTTCAAGTGGTTTGGAAATTTTCACATTGTCAAGCTTAATTTCTTGGGCAATCTTTGGGAGGTCATTTTCCCAACAAAGACATTATACATTATCTATTTGTTTGACATCTCAAATGCATAATAAATATTTTTGACACATCGAATGCACAATATCATGCTAAGGTGATCTAATAAAGGTAAAATAGGTCATAAATTATTTTATTTTTTCTTTGCCCAAACTATCACGGTCCAATTAAGGTAGAATATATAGTTAAATACACGCGATAATTGTAGTTGTTTAACTTGATTTTTCCTTTGTCCAGCTAGTACAAAGATATTTTTGTAGGCATAGCTTTTGAAGGGAGTCCAAAGCATGGCTACACTTAAGGGCACCCTGTAATGGACTAAATCGGACGAACTCATGAAAAGTTGACAATATAATATTATAGAATATAGTAGTTAACTAAGCAAATTATGATTGTCAACCATGTATTTACGATTGCTAATCATTTAATTAACAAAAAGGAAATTTTGCAGGATAAGTGTTTCACATTTAGCGACGCCAAGAAAAACGGAAGACTAGTAGCTATTTAGGGACAAAAAAGTAGTTTGCAAATTCTATTGCTAAAATTGCTAAGAGAATTGTTGGTTATACCAGGGGATTAGCAACAACATCCTTTGTCGGTAACAAGCGACGGCAAAAATACTTTGCTCCATACCCAAAAAAATTTACACGTCGGTTATTAGCGACGGCACGTATCTGTTGCTGAACATCAACAAATTCTGTTTCATCGCTACATTACCGACGACATAAGGTATCAGTCAGTAATTTAAAGAAGAGGGTTTCACTAACTCAATTACCAATGGATTGATTCCGTCAGTAAAACTATGAAGTTAAACAATCTGCAGTTGAATCGAAAACGTGCCTGAAAAACTTGAAATCACAAGTGGAGGAAGAAAATTGAAAACTGGAAAGTGAAAGAGTCCTATTTGCCATCGATTTGAGTGTTTGAATGACATGCAGCTGGTTGAGTAATATCATAAGATATTTGCACTCAGTCATTGGCATAATCCTGAAGCCACTAATGGTCCAAATGTCGCGTTTCAGCTTTTCAAGTTGGGCCATTGATTGTATAATAATTCCAATCACATGCCGTTTGTGTCTAACCAGATGCACAGTATGTTAAAATTGCCAGAATAGGATTTTAGCAATTTAAATAATTGTTGAAAAATTAATAAAATAATTTTAAAAAATATCGTTTGGGTCATATAATCTTACAGAGCCACTATATGCATGTTTGGAATATACTATTGGAAATAGCTGCAGCATAAAATTAACAATTAACATTCTCTCCTTTTTAATGCATAGTTTTTATTCAATCCTTAAATCGAGAACATAGATTAATGTTTCATCCATAATATTCTTTTAATAAGATGGACACTAACTACTTGATTCTGGATTGGTAATCTGCATGGCATGGATTGATGCATGATATTATGCATTATCCATTTGTTTGCCATCTTAAATGCACAATAACTATATTTGACACATCAAATGCACAATATCATGCTAAGGTGGTCTAATTAAGGTAAAAGAGGCCATAAATTATTTTATATTTCCTTTCCCCAAACTATCACGGTCCAATTAAGGTCGAATATATAGGTAAATAAACGTGATAAGTGTAATCGTTTAACTTGATTTTCCCTTTGTCCAGCCAGTAAAAAGCTATTTTTATAGGCATAGCTTTTGAAGGGAGTCCAAAGCATGCCCATAACTAAGGGCACCCTGTAATGGCCTAAATTGGATGAACTCGTAAAAAGTTGAAATTATAATATTACGAAAGAAAGTAGTTAATTAAAAAAAATTATGATTGCTAATCATGTAATTACGATTGCCAAGCATTTATTTAACAAAAATGAATAATTTTGCAGGAAAAGTGTTTAGCATTTAGCGACGCCAATAAAAACGGAAGACTAGTAGCTATTTAGGGACAGAATATTCGTTTGCAAATTCTGCTGCAAAATTGCTGAGAGAATCGTTGGTTATACTAGTGGAATAGCAACAACGTCATTTGTGAGTAAGTAGCGACGGCAAAAATCCTTTGCTCGATACCAGCAAATTTTTTTACGTCAGTTATTAGTGACAGCACATATCTATTGCTGAACATCAACAAATTCTTTTTCAAGGCTACATTACCGAAAACACAAGGTATCTGTCACCGACGGATTGATTCCGTCGGTAAAACTCTAAAGTTAAACAATCTGCAGTTGAATCGAAAAAGTGCCTGAAAGACTTGAAATCACAAGTGGAGGAAGAAAATCGAAGACTGGAAAGTGAAAGAGTCCTATTTGCCATCGATTTGAGTGTTTGAATGACATGCGATCCGTCGGTAAAACTCTAAAGTTAAACAATCTGCAGTTGAATCGAAAAAGCGCCTGAAAGACTTGAAATCACAAGTGGAGGAAGAAAATCGAAGACTGGAAAGTGAAAGAGTCCTATTTGCCATCGATTTGACTGTTTGAATGACGTGCAGCTGGTTGAGTAATATCATAAGATATTTGCACTCAGTCATTGACATAATCTTGAAGCCACTAATGGTCCAAACGTCATGTTTCAGCTTTTCAAGTTGGGCCATTAATTGTATAATAACTCCAATCACATGCCATTTGTGTCTAACCAAATGCACTGTATGATAAAATTGCCAGAATAGGATTTTAGCAATTTAAATAATTGTTAAAAAATTTATAAAATAATTTTAAAAAATATCATTTGGGTCATATTAATCTTACAGAGCCACTATGTGCATGTTCGGAATGTACTATTGGAAATAGCTACAACACAAAATTAACAATTTTAACATTCTCTCCTTTTTAATGCATAGTTTTTATTCAATCCTTAAATCGGGAACATAGATTAACGTTCCATCCATAATATTCTTGTATTAAGATGGACTCTAACAACTTGATTCTGGAATGGTAATCTGCATGGCATGGATTGAAGCAAGACATTATGCATTATCTATTTGTTTGACATCTCAAATGCACAATAAATATATTTGACACATCAAATGCACAATATCATGCTAAGGTGGTCTAATTAAGGTAAAAGAGGCCATAAATTATTTTATTTTTCCTTTCCCGAAACTATCACGATCCAACAAAGGTAGAATATATAGGTAAATACACGTGAAAACTATAATTGTTTAACTTGATTTTTCCGTTGTCCGACTAGTAAAAGAATATTTTTATAGGCATAGGTTTTGACGGGAGTCCAAAGCATGGCCATAACTATGGGCGCCCTGTAATAACCTAAATTGGACAAACTCGTAAAAAGTTAAAACTATAATATTACAAAATAAAGTTGTTGAATAAGAAAATTTTGATTGTCAATCATGTAATTATGATTGCCACTCATTTAATTAACAAAAAGGAATAATTTTGCATTTAGCGACGCCAATAAAAATGGAAGACTAGTAGCTATTTAGGGACAGAATAATCGTTTGCAAATTATGTTGCTAAAATTGCTGAGAGAATTGTTTGTTATACCAACGGAATAGCAACAACGTCCTTTGCGGTAGGTAGCGACGGCAAAAATCCTTTGCTCCGTACCAACAAAATTTTTTACGTCAGTTATTAGCGACGGCACATATTTGCTGCTGAACTCCAACAAAGTCTTTTTCATCGTTACATTACTGACAACACAATGTATCCGTTGGTAATTTAGAGACGAGGGTTTCACTGTCTATCGACAGATTGATTCTGTTGGTAAAACTCTCAAGTTAAACATTCTGCAGTTGAATCGAAAAAGTGCCTGGAAGACTTGAAATCACGAGTGGAGGAAGAAAATCGAAGACTGGAAGGTGAAAGAGTCCCATTTGCCGTCGATTTGAGTGTTTGAATGACTTTCGGCTGGTTGAGTAATATCATAAGATATTTGCACTCAGTCATTGGCACAATCTTGAAGCCACTAATGGTCCAAACTCATGTTTCAGCTTTTCAAGTTGGGCCATTAATTGTATAATAATTCCAATCACATGCCGTTTGTGTCGAACCTAATGCACTGTATATTAAAATTGCCAGAATAGGATTTTAGCAATTTAAATAATTGATGAACAATTTATAAAATAATTTTCAAAAATATTGTTTTGGTCATATTAATATTACAGAGTCACTATGTGCATGTTTAAAATGTACTTTTGGAAATAGGTACAACATAAAATTAACAATTTTATTATTCTCTCCTTTTAATGCATAGTTTTTATTCAATCCTTAAATCGGGATCATAGATTAATGTTCCATCCATAATATTCTTTTCTTAAGATGGACTCTAACGACTTGATTCTAGATTGGTATTCAGCATGGTATGGATTGAAGCATGACATTATGCATTATCTATTTGTTTGTCATCTCGAATGCACAATAAATATATTTGACACATCAAATGCACGATATCATGTTCGTTGGTTCAGCATTAAAAGGAGAGAATAATAAAACTCACCGTATATGGCAACTTACTGTATTCGCAAACGAAGGTGGTATTTGCACAGAGTGTTTTTATTCATACACTAACTAAAATAACACGATTTTTTTTCACTTACAAATAGAAATACCCTATATGTGAAATCTATTTTTCACACATATAACAAATTAGAAAAAAATAGTTTATTTTATTTATCTATTTCTAACATAAATTTCAGTACGTTGCAAATTAAATAAATAAATCTGCAAAATTGCAAATTAAATAAATAGTAGATATAATTTCAACCCGAGACCTGTGTAAACACAGTTTCCTTAAAACAAATTCGCCCCCTCATCATGGTGCTAGAGGTTTAGTTCGAGCACTTGTCTCCCAAGATACAATGGTAACCAGCAGAATCCGAGCACCACGATCATACTCCGACGAACTGGGCAAGTGTTCGAACAATATTACCTTACTGGAATGAGACGGAACAAAACAGAAAACCTGAACAAAACAGACTGGAAATTACAGAAGAAATTTTCAGTGTGTGAACTGCTGGAAATTGAGTGAATTATATAGACTGAATCTGACCATTAGTTTTTTGCATTAACCATTGCAGTTTTTTGGAGCTACACTTCGATTTCGACCATTGGAGTTTTAGGAGTTTCAGACACTCAGAAGTCATTTGGAAAAACCAAAAACAAATTGCAAAACGCCAACAGTCCAAACTGGTCAGTTTTTGCTCCGTTCGATCTGACATTTGTATGCGCAGGTCGCGCCCGCACTCAAGTTCCGAAAACTATTTCTGTCTGTGATTTGCATCCCCTGTGCGTGCACGTGGAGAGAGTCTCTATGCTACAGATGATCACACAATTTCAATGCATAGTCATATATAAAGTGGTTTTGGTTTCCATGTTTTTCCTATGTAGGACAGTTTTCTCACCAACATAGACCATTTCAAATAGTCCACTTTAGACTCCAATTTCTCATTCACCCGAGCTTCATTTTTGGCAAATAAATAGATGACTTCGATGTTCTCGTGGAGGAGAACACATATCAACTTTGATATTCCAAATTAGACCAACGGATCCCACCGAAAATTGTGCCAAAAAAGTGAGCCAATTCACTCATTTTTCCAACAATTGTAAGGCAAGAAGGGAGAAGTATTGGAAATATGTTTGACAAATTTGTACACACAAATGTCTCGTATGTTAAATTATTTATCGTCATGGAAAGTCTTGGAAACATAAATATGACAAATTTGTCAACTAATTTTTCCACGTCAATTTCTCATATGTTCAAGTATTTATGGTTATGTATCAAAAAAGAAAAGTCCTCAATATAACAGATATTTTACTTTTATTTTTAATTAATAGTTAATTATATAAAAAAAATTATTTGTTACCTTGGGTGGTGAAACATTTGGGCGATACATAGCAAAATGATCAAAATTGGGAGTTCTTGCCTGAGGGCCCATTTGGAATGATTTTTGCTTTTACTTTTACTTCCTGTAAAAAATCTTTTAGAATAATATACCTTAATTTTTTTAAAACAAATTTTTTAATCCACTTCCTATTTCAGAGGAAGCTATGTTGGACCACTTTCTCTAAAAAGCTCTCTCAACTATCAAAAGTAGTTTCATAAAATTAACCAAAATGTTTCAAAAAATAAATTCTGCGTCCGAAAAAGTTCTTTCGACTTTTCAAAAATCATGCCAAATGGGCCCTAAGTGTGTGTCTTACTGCGTTCTATATATCACAATTAAATCTACCTTAAATTAAGATTGTAAATATAGCATGCTGCAATTATAGTTAGGGAAAATTACAGCAGAGGCTCCAAATTTTTAAACATTAGTAGACTTTTCCAAACCTTTAATTTGTTGCAACCATTACCTCAAACCTTTCGAAACGTTGCAAAGGAGGCCCTTTTGGACGGTTTTCATCCAAAAGTCTGTTAGTTGACTAAGAATTTAGACTTTGACCATATTTTTAACATTTTTGAAAGGGTAAAATATAAACTTCTATTTATTCCACTGTAATAAGTGAGAAATTAAATTAGAAAAAAAAAAAAGGAAGCCAGTCATCTTCTTCTTCTTCCTCCCACCCCCACCCCAAACCCAAAATCAATTACCGCCACCGCCACCTCCCCTCATATGCGATGACCCGAAAAAGACTTCATATTTGTACAGATATCATCGGCTCTTCTCCGCTCCGTCAAAACTCAACATTGCTTAACAAAATATTCGTGTTTCTTTCTCTGAAAAACCACTTATTTTTATTCTATTTATTGCATTCACACTGGCGATGTAGATCTTCATTGTTCCTCCTTTATCTATGTTTTTGGGTTCATGAGAAAACTGGGATATTAGATTAATTGGAAATTAAAGATCTGGCAATAAATGGGACCGTCGAAACTGAGTTTGACTTGTAGAAAACCAGCGATGAAACCTTATATTCCTAAAACGATTAGTGAATTTCTCGAAGAAGTTTTGTTGATCAGTAACTCATCTGAGAGGAGGTGGAGGAGGTGGCAGTAATGGATTTTGGGTTTGGGTTTGGGTTTGGGTTTGGGGTGAGGGTGGGGTGGGGTGGGGTGGGGTGGGATGAAGAAGACAACG
>NW_019265601.1:187069-217265 GCF_002742605.1 Olea europaea var. sylvestris
AACGACTGGCTTTTTTTTTTCTATTTTTATTCTAACTTAATTTCTCACTTATTTTAATGTCATAAATGGAAGTTACTATTTTACCCTTTCAAAAATATTAAAAATATGGTCAAAGTCAAAATTCTTAATTAACTAACGGACATTTGGATGAAAACTATCCAAAAGGGTCACTGCAACGTTTCGAAAGGTTTGGGAAAGTCTGCTAATGTTTTAAAGGTTTCGGGCCGCTTCTGCAATTTTCCCTTATAATTATTTACATTAAAATTGAATTTTTTTTAGCATTTTCTTAAGTGAGTTTTCATGTTGTTATGATGTCCATAACATCCTACTAGATTTTAGTAATTTTTTTAAATATGTTTATCCACGTAATTAATTATTAATGTTTGTGGAACCACTTCATGGATCAATGGTCAACCAATCTTCCCTGTCAATCCTATCAAAATTGAAATTGAACCTATCATAAATTGAATGTCTATAAATATTTTCTAAAACAACAAAGATATGACTTATTTTTACAAT
Organism: Olea europaea var. sylvestris; assembly: GCF_002742605.1. Classification (NCBI taxonomy): domain Eukaryota; kingdom Viridiplantae; phylum Streptophyta; class Magnoliopsida; order Lamiales; family Oleaceae; genus Olea; species Olea europaea. The sequence continues at coordinate 187,589 of NW_019265601.1, forward strand.
CTTATCATTATTTTGTAATATTTTTTGTGGTCGAAGAAAAGTCTCCTGTTGTAGAGCATATTTCGACTCTTATGACACTATAAGAGAAAGCAGTGGCTATATAACGAGAGTCATTTTGATTGCATACAAAGAAATTCTAGTTGATGGGAGACAAGAGCTAAAGATTATAATTTAGTCTTCCAAAAGTAGAAAGGACAATTATTTTTGCCATACAATAATCAGAACTTTAAACAATCAACAAAAAGATGAAAAAGTCCATTTATTTAGTTCTACACTCTTGGACTTATTCTTACCTTACATCAGATCAGATTAGATTTTTTATCCATCTCATGAAAAAATGGGTCAATAGTTATCGTCATGCCTCTTTTTGGGACCATCAACAAATGAATTTAAAGTTGTCATTCGATTTGCAAAATTATAACTTGCGATTGATAAGTTATGGTTATCTTTAGATGACAACCATTTCGTATAAATTATTGATATCATTCATGTGAAGAAATCAACTTTTATTTTAAGAGAATCTAATTATTATTCTTGAGCAATCAAGAATTCAAAGCTCACATGTTGAGCAATAGAGTCAAATTCAACGCAATTTCCAAACATGTTAGTTTGCCCAGGTTCGCTGAAAACATAGAAAATTACTATTATTATTCTTTCATTCATTTTATTTTTGAAACAATGGCAAATTATGGTCATAGATAAATTTTGATGACAAATAATTTATTCCCATACTCTAAACGCAAGAGACATTTCTAGCAATAATCACTATATTTTATAGTTGTACTAATTGTCAACGTCTTTTTCCAAGGTTGACATATTTGCACCTGAGACAACATTAGTTTGCACAGAGGCCAAACTCTTAACAACTCGTAGCAGTGAAATATAACATACACATTGATGCAATTAATTACTTGGACTAATCAAATTATGTCCATGGCAGGTCTTTTTGTTCCCAATTCATCCAGACAACAACTTGTCAATTTTTCTTTCTTTTTCTTTTATCTCCCCATCTCTATGAAGAAAAATGCAAAAACAATAATATCTAACCCGTTAATGTGCAACATCCTTTTATTTTTTTCAGTAGAATAAGCAGAGTTGGCAGGCGTAATCAATGAAATCCCAACTGTTGTAATCACAGTCACAGTAAGATTATTAGTAATTTTTCATAGAGATAATGATGAGATCATGAAATGGAGAAAATAATGGGTTCTAGGTCTGGATTTGTGACATTTTAGATAGCGATTTGATTTCTATTTTTGTTTTTCTCTTTAACTTCATTAAGCAATGGGTCATGTGTTCGTACTAATAGTTTCGTTTTTAGAATTTAATAAATAGCCCTTTTTAGGTAGAATGTGTTCATGCGAAACCCGCAAACATATGGGATCTTTGACAAGTAATAGTGAAGCAGATTGGAAAGTATATTCTAGGCATACTCGGAATCAAATCAATTAAAAATCGAATTTTTATTATTGCATTTTCTTGTTTTGGTAGAATAATAAATTTGTTTCCTTCTAAACAAAGGGAAACTCTAGTGCTTTCCCTTTTATTGCTATTTTCCTTTTCTCCTGTTATTTAGAACCTATAAATTGGGATTCTTGGATTGTAATAAACACACTTGATTATTGAATAAATCTACTATCTCCCTTCATCACTTGATTATTGAATAAATCTACTATCTCCCTTCATTCTTAGATTCTTAATCTCTTCTTCTTCTATATTGTTCTTGTCGTCACAATTGGAATCAAATAGAATTGATTAGTTCAGAATATCATCCCACATGGAATAAATTTCAATTCAAGTTTACTAGTTATGTAAGAAATTGATCCTATGTAAAACAAAAGATATATTTTGATCTTATTTTTGCTAAATTATCTAAGAAAGTTATAAAAGATTGGGTTTTTATCAAATATGGATGACTGTATTGCATTTAGAATCTAATGTTGTTATATATATTCCAATTTGTGATTCGTAATCTAGCTCCATTTGTGCGTTCTTGATAATCAATAAAGATAATATGTTTAACTTCTTTCCCAAGAAAAAATAATTATATCCTAATCACGACTCAAATCTATTCCTAGTCCAAATTTGAATGGTTGGAACTCATTAAATTTTAGATTATCGATATGATTGCACATGTTATAAATGTTTTTCCTAATATCTATTGCACATATATTAATTTACCATGTTCCAAACTTATTGTGGGTTTCTCAACGCTACAGCAAGCAACTAATTATTGATTGATGGCCAATTAATTAAATAACGCAATGGGTATAGAAAATTAATCAAGAAAAGTAAGAAATACTAATCTACTAGTCTTGAATTAGAAAAAATAACAAATAAGGTTTATCTTTATCCAATACAAATACAGATCTAGCATAGCATATTAATATATAAATTACAAGAAGAATAATAGAAAAATATCACTCGGATCATGAAATAATTCAAAAGGTGTTGATCTTCAAGATCAAGGTTGAATTCTTCAAAATCTTGATGTAATTGGGATTCAATTCCTTGCTATGGCTTGATCTTCTCTGTCAAATGTGATGAATTGACTTCTAATTCTTCATAAATTTGATGAAATTATAATGTATGGTGAGGCAAGAGAGGGTTTTTCTTATGTGTAATCCTTGTTTTCTATTTATAAGCGTCAGAAAATTGGTCAAAATTGCGTCCAATTGAGTCCCAAGAGAGTTTGAATCGCGAAAACAAGTTTTTGATTTGTGCTCACGTCATTGTCCCTGAACACCTTTCAATATTTTTGTCAAAATTTTCTCTTCCGATATCCGATTGAGATGATTCAAATTGCGTTGAAAATCTAACTAAAAGGGCCCTAATTCTATTAGAAGTACCATTTTTTCAATTTTAACGTAGCTTTGTGCAAATAATTTAACTATATTCACTCCTTTAACCTCTAAATTGCATCCAATTTATCATATGTGATCTTCAATCATCATTTTATGGTTCGAATCAACTATTGAATGTTTACACTTTGGCCCCCATACATTTAATTTTTGTTATTTTTGCTCATTTTTCGTTCCTTTCTTCCAATTCCACAAATTTGAATTGAGTTCAACCTAATAAATATAATTAACACATTGTTGAGTCATGACTCATTCAAATCACTAACATATACTCCAATTTACTGGCCTAGATAAGTGTACAAAATACACCACTACAAGAATTTTATGTTTCCCCTACAAAATTTATTTGTGGGGAAAGGCTCTTTTTTTTGGGAAATACCTTTGCAGACGAAAAAAGTTTGTAGGCACGTTTGTGGGGGCAAACATCGAGGGATAGGTATAAGATGACAAATGTTTGAAGTTTGTGGGCTAAGATTTTTCCCTACGAATCCTTTGGAGATGAATACAATTCGCCGTGTAAGTTTTCCTCCAACAAAGTAATTCGTCTACTAATGTTACTTCTGGACAAGAAGCGATTTCGCTTGTCCCTACAAATTATCTTGTGGGCTAAATCGTGTCACTCCCCCCACAAATAATATTGTGTCGAAAATTTATTTGTGGGTCAAGTATAAACATCTTTCCCTACAATTAAAAGTTTGTGACAATGTGGAACAAATTATTTTGTGGGTTGAACCCTGTTTTTCTGCAAATAATTTTTAGTGGGAAATGGATATTTGTAAGCTATTAAAAAGGAATTTGTAAGGAGAAATTAAATTATTTCTATATTTTTTATTTTTTATTTATATTATACTAATTTTTTTAACCTCATTCAAAATAATATAAAGATACAAAAACCATAATAAATCAATTAAAATGTAATGTGAATCAACATTGATTTCAAAATATTTCATCAAAGCACGAATAAATGAGTTTTATAAATTATGATTACATCTAAAAAGTTAAAATAAGTAGAGCAAACATGCTATATATCTATTGTTATGCAAATAAAAAACATGATCTTCAGTCTCGTGAATTAGACATGCACTAATTCTCACCGAAATCATTCTCTTCATCCTCAATAGCATCATCTTTCTCATTACCATTATTCTCTATTGACAATGGTATAAATGGTGGTACAATGAAGCTAGGAATTTTACCACATAGTTGGTGCATAGAATGATGTCAAGATTGCAATCTAGAACTGAATACTTGTTCAACAACCTTTAGCTTGTTTTGCATATTTTGCTCGATGTTTACTCGAGCTGCATTGGCTACCTATCAAGCAGCACATTCTACTTCCAACTCCTTCTCCAAATTATGTACATTGGAAGAAGATATCCCAATGTCTCGAAGGCGAACATCTCCTAACCCAAGAATTCGATGCCCGGGCTTCATATCTAGAACGGACATCATGATATTAATCCCGGTATTAGGGTCATCTATCTGTATCTCCTCCAAAGGGATATCTTCGGGAAATTGTTGCTCCTTTGCCCTCTCTATAAGATATTCATGCTCTTCGACAAGCATCTCATCCTACAAATACAACCGACAAATTATATAAAACAATCCATAAAATCAAAGTTTGCAAGAGATAACACAATTGTACACAAGAGATATAGCACGACCTAAGAAATATAATTTTTTAATCTAACTTTGAAATATATATTTTGTGTAAAACATGGTAGATAAAACACGATTAAAAAAACAATTTTATAATTTGAGTATTTCGTACATGTTGAGCTTTAGCTGCATTACAAGTCCAACACTTGTTCTTCCCAGCATAAGCGAACTCAAATGTGTTGACTTCGGGAAACTTTGAACCATCCTAATAAGAAAAACATGAATGTTTCAATTATTATATTCAAATTCATAGAAAAATTATTTAATTATGTCGTGTTGATAACCAAATAAATTCACTATCTCAACCATCTTCTCCACTATGTAAGAGAAAGGACGTGAACCAGTATGATGATTGTACTTCTTCTTCAATCGATTCACTATGTTTGCTGATGATGCTTTCTGCAAAGAAAAATATATAGTTATCACTTAAAAAAATTAGAAGTAAAAGCTTTGAACTGGTAAAGAATTACACAATAAATACCTTGAACTTATTGGAGTTCAAATGATTACATAGGTCCACCCATTGATTTACACCTCTATCGAGCATCTCCAAAGGGGGGTTGGCTAATGCATTCTCATGTGTCTTCTGTAACTTATAGTATGCACTCAACTCAACCTTAAACTCTCTATACCTCCCGTTGTATAGTCTATTAATTTATTCATGTAGTTTTATTTGGCTGTTAAATTTCCAACAGCATAAACACATTTACGTATGCTTACCGTGGTCTCATCCATAAGTTCCTTCTACTCACTTGAAGAAATGGTCCGCCAATAACCCGTATTCATTGGGCAATGTGACCGAATGATGACTCCGATATCATGAACCAACAAACTATGTACTTCAGAACTTGTTGCTCGTCTACTTACTGAATTGTATAAAAATCGAATTTTCTCTCGAGTTGTACGAACAATACGAGATGTCTTAATTTGTTTACATGCTCCTTGAGTAGGATGATCATCAAGAGTCCTTAGCAAGTGTCCTACATCTATACCTACAAAACCAATAATAAAAGTCGAACATGTAAATGAACTTCATAAAGTAAGAAAATTAACTATTAATAAAGTAAACACACTACCTTCAGAATCATCTATTTCATCGTCCAATGCCTCATTATTTTCTTCAACCCGATGAACATTTTCACTTTCTGCTATGCCAATCACATGAGTTTTCCAATTTTTCTTTTCAAATACTTGCTCTTTAGAAAATTGTCGAAACAAAATTAATTGATAAAGAGATAAAATAATGAACATATATAAGGAATTCATGTTCATATGAGTGGTAAAGTGGACTGAATAACAGATTGATTTAGTAAAGTGGACTGAATAACATTCAATAGAATTAAGAATGTATATCGAGTCCTATAGTGCGCATCAAAAACATGCTTTGACGCACATAATTTAAGAAAGCCGAAAGGAAAAATGACTAGCTGCTAAACTACTTAATGTGACCTATTAACTGAATTTAAAAGCCAAGTCAAGCAATGAAAGCTGATTTTCTTGAAATCTAAATGGCCTTACAGAAATGGTCATTCAATGACTTTTATTAAATGTAAATAACACTAGACATAGGGGACATAGGGTAATTAACACTAAACATAGGGTGTTTATTTTATCTAACAAAAATGGTTGATTCTGCTCTTATTGCCAATATTCTCAGAAAATATTAATTCAAATACTTTGATAAAAAGTTAAATGCTCATCTTCTTCTTTACATTCATCTATTGTCCAAAATTATATATTACTTTCCAAGTATATTTAATTTTTAAATTTTCTAGTATGCCACCATTAATGTGCATTCTTATCAACAAATATGAACTACCATTATTCAATGTAAGAATATATTAAGGAAAACATAAGTAAAATTTATAATTTCAATTATATTAATTTTCTTAATCTACATAAAGATGGGGAATAAAATTAAAAAAAAAAAAGTTATCTTTGTTAGACAGAGAAAGTAATATTCTTGGTGCAACACTCATTTAGAAATCCATTGGGTAGTAACTTACACTAACCCCGTGGTTTTAAAAGAACTTTGCTGAAATTCTGCCATTAATTACGAGAAAAACACAAAATTGAAAGAACGTAATTCTCCCAAGTGAAAAGGAATATAATCTCTTTTATTAAAGCCTAGGAACCTGTCATTCGTTACAAAGGATGAGGTAAAGGTGCTTTAGGAGAAGTCTTTCCCCAAATTATGACTGAAAATTGAAATATGTAAGAACATATTCTAAAATAATGATAGGTGCAATAATCAGATGCTTCAGTTTGCAGAATCAACCCTGATGTGAAACAACTCTTTTCCCCATCCAAAACATAAGCATTACTCAAATACACACCATTGATATTCAAAAGAAAAGCCTCAGTTATACATTAGAGCATGTAAATGAGAACTGGGAAGTTCAAAGTAAATACACACCATTGATATTCAAAAGAAAAGCCTCAGCTATACATTAGAACATGTCAATGAGAACTGGGAAGTTCAAGACACTAGAATCCAAATGGCATAGCTCCAACAAATTATGATTGTTGAAACACATTCTCTTCAATGGTCATGATTGTTGAAACACACTCTCTTAAAACACATTCATAGATAGCTAGCACTCTTAAATCATAAGCTACAACTGTTATGCTTATTGTAAATCAGAATTGAAAATTAAAATAATAGCATAGTACCTGAGCCTTGTTTACAACCTGGGTGACGACGAGCAGCACTCGTACGATGAGAAGGTGGTTGATCAATCTTGTCATTGGAGGTACCATATTCTGCACCTAGATTAGGAAGGGTCCTCGTTGTTATCTCAGGATGTGTAGGTGCACGAGTATTCTTGATTAAAAGACCAGAACAAGTGGGAATATTTTCGATGCTTGACTGAGTCACAATTTTGTGATGCTGGTGTAGAGAAGTGTTGGGGGATTGAGATGTTAGAGATAAGGGAGGTACTAACCTATTGGCTTGCAATGAATGTCGCAACGAAAGAGGAGGTACAAACCTATTAGTGGAAGAGCTATTAGATCGTGATTTTTGAAGTAGTGGAGGCACATTTGTGCTAGTCAATCGGGACATCCAAGGTGCTATACATGTGTGTTAGGCAATTTTGTTGTCAAACGACCTCCCCGGGCGATGATGTAACCTTGGTTGTTTATCATCAATCGGCCTCGACCTAATGATTGATTAGCACATCGACACAATTAACGAGACAACACAATCCATTTTGTTATGGACCGTTTGAAGTAACCTATTTTATAGTGTTGCTCACGGTTCCCGCACCATTCCTTAGAAGGCTATATTATTATTGTTGAGGCCCAATTATTTGAGTCGAGCCTTGTTTGTTGATCCACCACTTAGCCCTAATTGTAACTTACCTTTTTGGACAATATTCTTGGCATATATTCCCCTCACTCTCTCGGCCTCCATTAGAGAGAAAAAACCCCTCTTTGTGAGCCTCTCTCTCTCGGCCTCTTCCTCCCCCTCTCACTGTGACCTTTGTGGTTGATATATTGTGGGTATTTTCTTGGCCTTCTCCTTCCCAATCAATAGCAACCGGACCGGTGGCGGCATAGGGTGGTATTGGAGTTGTCTCAAGAAATGGTGTCGATGTTTTTGGTAAACTGAGCCCGATTTTGCACGTGTTGGCTGTGGAATTCGGTCCTACAAAATGAATTGAAAACCTTGTTCATCTGCTGATGCTCCCTTCGCTCTGTCTGAACGCATAAACCATATCGCCTCATTAGTTGACATTACAACCCATGCATCTTAAATAAATAAATGGAAAATATGTTCTTACTCAACCTCTCTGTTCTAGGAAGTGCCAACCGGTTTTAAATTTGCTTGAACCAATCCTGTCACAAAAAAATGATGTTATGCTACTGAATAATTGTGTTTTCTATCGTAGATTCGCATCTCTCTCGATAATATGGACTCAGACACGTCCGCTCTGGTAAATTGGCTTAACCCGTTAATTTTTCAGCATTAGCGCGTCACCGTGTGGGGTGACAATAGGTTGGGGGTTGTCATTGCTTGGAAACCATTGCTTGTGCTAGAATTAGGGTTATGTGCTCTTAATTGATCCTTTTTGATTGAGTATTTGGTTTTTGGGTCTAAAATCAGTTTTGTAATTCTTAGTGATCAAAATTACTGTGGGACTACTTATCTGCTAGACGTATTTTTTGCTGCATTGTTATTTTCGCTGCTTACTTATTCCGTTAGAAATACCGTGACTTTACCTTTTCGAACATTCCCTTGATCTAAGACCGCGAGTCTTACGGAACCCTGGGAATCTAGAACGGAGTATATTATCTGTGACCCCTAGGACTACTTTGTGTGGTTTGATTGTGGTTTGTGCATTTTTTGGCTATTGTGTGAAGATGACAACTCATAGTTTTGATTTGGAAATTTTTAACGGAAAGGGTGACTTTGCTATTTGGCAACAAAAAATGAAGGTTATTTTAGTCAAACAAAAGGTTTCAAAAGCCATTGAAGGCAATTTTTCAACTAATTTTTCACAAGAACAAAAAGAAGAAGCCGATGAGCTTGCTTATACCTCAATTATCTTACACTTGTCTGACGCTGTTTTAAGAAAGGTGGGTAAATTAAAAAACACCAAAGAACTTTGGAAGAAATTAGAAGACTTGTATTTGCTTAAGTCTACACCTAATAAGCTTTACCTGCTTGAACGTTTTTTCAGTTTCAAAATGGATTCTTCAAAGGATCTTGATGACAATCTAGATGTGTTTAACAAATTGGTGCAAGACATAGTTAATTGTGATGAGACTGTGTCCGAAACTTATAAGGCTATAATTTTGCTAAATGCAATCCTTGATTCCTATAAGGAAGTTAAGAATGCCATTAAGTATGGCAGAGACACGTTAACACCTGAAATTGTCATATATTCCCTTAGAAGTAAAGAAATGGAAATTAAGGCTGAAAAACATGATAAAAGGAATGGTGAAGTACATATGATGCGGGGTAGAACTTAATTTAGACAAAATAGTCATGAGGGATATCAAACTAGTGGCGAGTCAAGTGGTAATGGATGGAAAAAGAAGGGCAAAGGTAGGTGTAGATCAAAATCTAGAACTAAGGCGAGAAAATGCTATGATTGTGGAAACACAAGGCATTTTATAAAGGATTGTCATAAGGAGAAGGGTAAGCTAAAAGCTAAGGAGAGACATGAGGTAAATGTGTTAGCATCCACTTCTGATATAAGTGGTGGTGAGGTCTATATGATTACAAGTCCAGCTGCATACACTGCTGAATTAAATCTAACTGCTAATTCCTGCATCCATGAGTGGATACTTGATTCTGGTGCATCTTTTCATGTGACGTCTGAAAAGAACTGATTTTGTAAGTTGCATGAATCTAAAGTTGGGCATGTTGTGCTGTGTGATAACTTTGCCTATACTATCACTAGAATTGATGACATAAACGTAAAATTTGACACGGGTTTTGTGTATACGTTAAAGGATGTTAGATATATTCCTGAATTGTCTAGGAATTTGATTTCAGTAGGGAGACTTGAGAAGGATGACTTTACTGGTAAAATTGGAAATGGTATGCTAAAAATGATCAAGGGTGCTTTAGTTTCCATTAAGGGAATTAAGAAAAACGATAAACACATTACTACTGGGGAAGTGATTAGAGATATGAATTCCTCTATCTCCTTTGTCAAGATTGATCACACACACACATGGCACAATAGGCTTGCTCACGTAGGAGTCAAAGGACTTAAGCTACTTAATGAAAAGGGTGCTTTTTGTAATGACTGTGTGTCAGATTTGTCATTTTGTGATCATTGTGTGCTTGGTAAGCATCACAAAACTTCTTTCTCCACGAGTGTTAATAGAGCTAAAGGCATGCTCGAATATGTGCACTCTGACCTTTGGGGCCCTGCCAGTAACTCCACATTGGGTGGTAATAGGTATTTCCTGTCTATTATTGATGACTACACTAGGAAAGTGTGGGTTTATCTTTTGAAGGATAAATCTGAGACCTTCAATAGTTTTAATAATTGGAAGAGACAAGTGGAGAACCAGACTGGCAAGAAAATCAAATTTTTAAGGACTGATAATGGCCTAGAATTCTGCAATAAAGAATTTGATAGTATGTGTAAAGAAAGCGGCATAACTAGACATAAGACTGTTCCCTACACCCCTCAGCAAAATGGGGTAGCAGAAAGGATGAATAGAACCATACTTGATAAAGTACGTTGCATGATGATCAGTTCGGGTGTTCCCAAGTCATTTTGGGGTGAGGCTGTTATAACAGCTTGCTATTTGATTAATCTTACACCCTCTGCTGCATTGAATGGTGATACTCCACATGAGAGATGGTCAGGTAAACTGAGTGATTACTCGATACTTAGAACTTTTGGCTGTACAGCTTTTTCTCATCAAAGTGAGGGTAAGCTGGAACCTAGAGCTAGAAAGTGTGTTTTTTCAGGATACCCCGAAGGTGTTAAGGGTTATAGATTATGGGATAGAAGCCAAAACGGAGTTAAGATTATCATAAGTAGAGATGTCACGTTTAACGAAAAAGAAATGCCGTGTATTAAAGGGAAAACTGAACTCGAGAGTGAAGTAGAATCGGGTGAAGAGAGAGACCAGTTTAAGGTGGAGTTAGGAAAACTTAGTCCACCTACCCCTACTATCTCAAATGAGGTGGAGACTCAAACTCAGGAACCCGAAGTTGAAAATAGTAACGAAATAGTGACAGAAGAACACTATGAGGAAGAGAATCCCTAAGCTAACTATAACTTAGTTAGAGATAGAGAGAGGAGACAGTCGAGGGAACCTAGAAGGTTTGGTTTTGAATCTGAATTAGCTTTTGCCCAGGCTAGTTATGAGGAACTAGCTGAAAAATAGCCAAAGACTTTTGAAGAAGCAATAGGCAATGATCAATCTAATGAATGGCTTAAGGCAATGAAAGAAGAGATGAGTTCTCTGGAAAAGAATCATACTTGGGAGCTAGTACCTAGGCCTAAGAATAAATCGATTGTTGATTGCAAATGGGTTTTTAAGGTTAAGGAAGGAACTAGCAGTTTGGAACCCCTAAGGTTTAAAGCTAGGTTAGTGGCTAAAGGCTACACACAGAAGGAGGGCGTTGATTATAATGAAATTTTCTCACCAGTTGTTAAGTTCACCACTATTAGGGTCATGCTCGCATTGGTTGCACAATTTGACTAGGAACTTGAACAACTTGACGTAAAAACTGCTTTCTTACATGGTGAGCTTGATGAACAAATTTTCATGAATCAACCTAAAGGCTTTAAGGATAAGTCAAAACCTGATTATGTGTATTTTCTGAGGAGATCCTTGTATGGGTTAAAACAATCTCCTAGACAGTGGTACAAGAGGTTTGATTCCTTTGTACTCACTATAGGGTTTCAAAAAAGTAAATTTGATCACTACCTGTACTTTCAACACAATGAGACTGATGATAATTATCTGTTTTTGTTGCTCTATGTGGACGACATGCTTTTGATTGGATCATCCTCTAAGTGGATAAATAATATAAAAACAAAACTAAGTGGTGAATTTGACATGAAAGACCTAGGTAAGGCCAAGAGAATCTTAGGTATTGAAAGAGATAGGTCAAATTCTATTTTGTTTTTGCATCAGTCTCCATATATATCCAAAGTATTGAAAAAGTTCAATATGAGTGAATGCAAACCTGTCACGTTGCCCCTTGCTAATCATTTTGTTCTATCTAAGGAACAATCCCCTTGCAATGAGTGTGAAGTTGAATACATGAGTAGAGTGCCTTACTCTAATGTGATTGGTTCCATAATGTATTTGATGGTTTGCACTATACCTGATTTAGGTTTTGCTGTTAGTACTCTCAGTAGATATATGGCTAATCCGGGACCTGAACATTGGGAAGCGCTAAAGTGGCTGTTAAAGTACTTGAAGGGTACTAGTAACGTAGGCTTAAAGTTTAGTGCTAATAGAGAAGGCATAAAATTAAAAGGTTTTGTAGATGCTGACTATGCGGGTGATAGGGATGGTAGGAAATCTACTTCATCTTACGTGTTTACCTTATCTAATTCATATGTGAGTTGGAAATCACAGTTACAACATATTGTTGCACTATCCACTACAGAATCAGAATATATTGCTACCACTGAAGCTATTAAAGAAGCTCTATGGCTTAGAGGTCTACTTCATGAATTATGTGTTCTGAATGATTATGTGGTAGTGTATTCCGATAGTCAGTCATCCATACATTTATGCAAAAATCCTGTTTTTCACGAGCGCACTAAACACATTGATGTAAAACTCCATTTCATTAGAGATATAGTATCTCAAGAGGTGGTAAGACTTGAGAAAGTTCATACCCACTATAACCCATCTGATATGGGGACGAAGGTACTGCCACTGGCAAAGTTTAGGAGTTGCAAGGAACTTCTAAACATTGGTACAGGTAAATGATTTCCAATTTTATTGTTTTCTATTGGAGGTGTCACTAATGGGAAACAATTTTCTTTGCAGGTCCTTTGACACCAAGGTGGAGGTTGTTCGGCAATTTTGTTGTCAAACGACCTCCCCGGGCGATGATGTAACCTCGGTTGTTTATCATCAATCGGTCTCGGCCTAATGATTGATTAGCACATCGACACAATTAACGAGACAACACAATCTACTTTGTTATGGACCGTTTGAAGTAACCTATTTTATAGTGTTGCTCACGGTTCCCGCACCATTCCTTGGAAGGCTATATTATTATTGTTGAGGCCCAATTATTTGAGTCGAGCCTTGTTTGTTGATCCACCACTTAGCCCTAATTGTAACTTACCTTTTTGGACAATATTCTTGGCATATATTCCCCTCACTCTCTCGGCCTCCATTAGAGAGAAAAAACCCCTCTTTGTGAGCCTCTCTCTCTCGGCCTCTTCCTCCCCCTCTCACTGTGACCTTTGTGGTTGATATATTGTGGGTATTCTCTTGGCCTTCTCCTTCCCAATCGATAGCAACCGGACCGGTGGCGGCAGAGGGTGGTGTTGGAGTTGTCTCAAGCTTTGGTGTCGATGTTTTTGGTAAACTGAGCCCGGTTTTGCACTGCTTGGCTATGGAATTCGGTCCTACAATGTGAGTTGTTAGAACGTTTCTTCTGAGAGATCAAATTCATCTACACCAAAAAGTAATAATTAAAATACAAGCATTAGACTATACTAAAGCAATATCAAAACTAAGAGGAGAACATGTAAAAGCTTTATTTAGATGCTTTATAGAGAACATAATATACTATTAAATATAGATTGTATACATATATGGTGAAAGTAATGATCTTACTCTTCTAAGTCGCGTCCTCCAAACCATGTTCGCTATCTTATCAACCAAATCACCATTATTGTCTTCATCACTTCCATTATCTGTGTCTCCATCATTTCCTCTAACAAAGCGTCGATCAATGGATTTTGGATCAATCAACACAGGAGGAACGTCATCTATATGAAGTAGTGTTTGAATAACATCGTAATTTCGAGCTTCGACCATATTCGGTACATCTGAAGAAGAAGTTTCTTGATACGCCACATCATTATTTTCATCACCGCCATTATACATCTCCTTCCTTGATATATCATATATGTGCCCGTGATCCATCTTTTGAACTACTATCCAACCACCACCTGGTTTGGGATCGTTTACGTAAAACACTTGTTTTGACATTGTTGCAAGAATGTAAGGATCACTATCATACCACCGAGTACTAGAGTTTACATATAGTAAATGGTAGTTGCATTTATCTGATCTTGACCTATGAGGGTTTGTATTAAACCAGTGATACGTGAATAGAACAACCTTGTAACGTTGTCTATACAGTAATGTTGTTTATTCCAAGTGCTTCTGAATCTTGGCGAGCCTTCACTGTATCTTTCGATTTTCCCTCTATACCCAATATTGTCCCAATAATAGTGTCACAAACATTCTTCCCAATGTACATTACATCTAGTTTATGCCTAATTTTTTAACTTTGACCAATATTCTAGCTAAAAAAAAAAAAATACTCTTCTTAGTCTGATTCCATTCTTCAAGTGTCATCTTCATTTTTTATCTAGGTTATTAGGATGCTTACCAATCTGACCAAAGTTTATGTTCTGTACTTAAGACAAAATTGCATTACCCGATAATTGTTTAGATCTAGCACGAAATTCAGTTTTCCCATCAAAGTATTCCTTGATATTGCGCCACACATGATCCCAAGGCAGCCATCGCCGATGCCCCATATAGCAAACCTTATCACTGAACCATTCAGATGTTCCATCATCATTACAGATAGGGCAAGCATTATAACCCTTAGTACTCCATCCTGATAAATTTTTGTAAGCTAGTAAATTGTTAATAGTCCACAACACAGCAGATCGTAAGTTAAAAGTAAAATCAGTGGCTTTATCAAATGTATGCACACCAATTTCCCAAAATTCTTTTAGCTCATCAATTAGCGGGCGTAAATAAACGTCAATATCCTTATTGGAGGTTAGCATGGTGAATTCCTTTTTCATGCACATCCAAGGAGGCAAATTATAAAAAATAACCACAACTGGCCACATGCTATAAAGTTTGTTCATATTCCCAAATGGGTTAAAACCATCTGTTGCACGGCCTAACCTTATATTTCGTGACTCGGCTGCAAAACTAGGATAAATCTTGTCATATTCCTTCCATGCAATTGTGTCTATTCGATGCCTCATATCACCATCATCAACTCATCCATCCTTGTGCTATTTCATATCATTGGCAATATGCATTGACATATATAGTCGTCATAATCTTAGCTTTAGTGAAAAATAACGTAATACTTTTTGAGGAATCTTTTTCTTATCTTCTGAACTGTTTAGATACCTCGGCTCATCACAAATGGGGCACTTATCTAACCCTTTTCCTTATTGAATAGAGTACAATCATATTTACATGCATGAATCTTTTCATAGCCCAGTCCAAGATCTTTTAAAACTTTTTGAGCATGTCGACGAGCAGAAGGCAGTTGATTTTCTTTTGGAAGCATCCTTTTCAAGATACCCATAAGCTCGTCAAAGCAATTGTTAGTCATCAAATTCCTGACTTTCAATTGCACCAACTCTAAAATCGACGTTAGCACGGAAAAATCTTTACAACCAGGGTAAAGTTCTTTTGTTGCTTCTGTCAACAACCTTTCATATTTATCTATCTCTTGCCTACGCATCTTAGATGTCCGATTATTTCCCAATATATCATCATCAAGTAATACTTCGTCTACTTCTAATACACTTTGCCTATGATGGTACGATGCATGTGGATACATATCATTAATTATATACATTACTTGATCATTTTCACCATCAATGACATCAGTCAAACGAGAGTTGCAAAACAAGTTAGTAGTAGAAGAACCTAACACGGCCTCTAATCGTTCACCATGACGATTCCATTTAGTGTAATTGTATGACATCCGATGCATGATCAAGTGTTGTCGAATTTCACTCACTGGCCTCCAAGAGCAATTATTACACTTTTGGCATGGACACTCAGAATGACCTCGATGATTGACATGGTTGCTTGCAACTCTAACAAATTCCTCTATCCCTAACAAATATTCAGCACTAGTTCTATCGGGATTGTGTATCCAATTTCTATCCATAGTGTAGCCTCTATATATGACTCTACAAAGGATATGATATACAAAAAGTATATGTCAATATAATAAAAATTTAACGTGAAAGTTCAATTATGGAATTTATAGATTTGTTCACTTAAGAAGATACATCAAGGCACCAACAAAAGTAAAATAACTTTTTATATCATTAAAGATTTTATACCGTCAAACAACTTGATGATGGCGTACTTGAATTTATGAACTTACCTTATTGCAATTTGAATTGAAGGAAGCTCTGTTATCTACAACTCTTTGTACAGCCCCTACAAGATATTTTAACTAATAATCAAAATTCTCTATTCAATTGAGAAACAACATGGTACAAAATTAGGCCAAAATAAACATTATAACATAATTCTTCATCATTAATGATTCAAAATACGAAGAAAGATAGTTTTTTTTTTTTTTACCGTTAATATGATATATTTAAGGACAACATGGAAAAAATACATCAGATAATGTTAAGGTGCAACATATCATTCAGCATAATTTATTACCTAATAGAAACTATAATAAGAGCCTGTTTGGGAGTGTCTTTTTCTCCAAAAAATTGATTTTTTGACCGTTATTTCAATATTCCAGTAGTCATATTTGACTTCTTCTCTTACAGGTGGACCCCACTTTTCTCCTAACGGTCAAAAAATCAATTCTGAAAATCATTCTCAAACAGGCTCTAAATAATTTGCACTTTTAAAGGAGGCACTTGGAATCAATTCGGAACTAGCAACTAAATTTGAATCGTTCGCCCAATTTAAATTGAAGAAATCTAGTGTTTTTGGAGATGTGAGTAGAATCAGCTCAACTATGATTAAATTTTCTTCTTACATTTTTTATACTGTATCTAAAGGATTAATTAAATCAATAAGTGCAGGCATCAAGGAATAAACCAGGGATGGTCTAGTCCAAGAAGAACAGGAAAGTGACTCAAAATAGCAATGAGGAATTAAAAGAGACCAATAGTAGAGGAAGTGGCATCTCTGATGATGACTGCAATGGTTCACAAGAACTAAATGAAGGGGAAAATTCAGATAGTCAGAAATCAAATAGAAAAGCAAGAGCCAGCATAGGTTCTACAACTGATCCTCAAAGTCTTTATGCAAGGGTATGTAATAACTTGACATGATCGGAATAAGGTTATATACATTCTCGACGAGTCGTTTAATGGTTTTCGATACCATTTTATCCAATTTTGCAAAAAAATAAATAAATAAATAAATAAATAAATAAAAGAGAAAGGATTAATGAGAGATTGAAAATCTTACAGAACCTTGTCAAGCATCATTAAAAACGCAAAATTTCTATTTGAGAAAAGATGTATTTGAATAATTAATTAAAGATTAAAACTATCATATAAATCCAATGGTTCATATTAAACTAATTTGTTGAATTTCAGAAAAATCAATTAAAACACCAAATCTATTTAAACAATGTTGAAAAATTAATTAAAGATTAAAACAAAGCTGATAGACATACTTTTAAGAATGCTTGAAGAACACAAAATCTGTACGAGAAGATTAAGCTGAAATTTATTGACCAAAAATCAATATTGTGGCAGATGAAGAGATTGGTACTACAGGCAAATTGATTTAATTAGTTTTTGGTTGCAATCGATGAAGAGGTTAAGCTAAAAAGTGGGAATAATTTTTGGTGAAATTTCTGGAGGCAAATAGAGGATGTCGTGGGTTTAGATTTCCCCGACATGTGTGAAAATCCATGACAAGCATCATAATTAATAAAGTGATTCAAATCCTGACCCTTGATATCAAAATTCATCCTTTCTCCTCTCATGAGATTCACACCCCTAAACTCTTTTCCCCAAGTGTAATCTAAGATTGAATTTATATACTAGTCCCGCCATCTCTAGTTTGTTTAGATCTTACTAATTGTGATTCAACATATCAATAAATGAAGATTTTCCTTATTTTTGATTGCTCCAACCCTCAAGAATCAATTAGGCTAATAATTCCTTTTTAAAGTATAATTCTCAAATAAGTGTTTGAGACTTAATCAAGATATGTAACAATTTTTTTATGTAGATATTTTTTTCTTTTTTCTTCTTCAAATCTTATGTGCGGACTTCTCTCCAATAATCTTTCTAAATGAACCTGGTAGCGAGCTTTTGGCCGATGACTCTCACGTCAGATAATTTTAGGCCACCAGGTTTAAAATATCCTTGCAGGTTTAATCGCTTGAATCATAAAAGGCTATGAAGAGATACTTCACAATGAGAAACATTTTTCCTTTTCTTTCTTTTGTTTTTCATTTTTTATTCAATGATTAGTGCAATGTCCCTCACTAAACACTTATTCTCAAAAAATCAAGATTTTCACCTATTTTTAATTTTATTGGCCTTAGACTATCGACATAAAATTTAGCACACATGCATTCCACATTTATCTCAATGTCTCCCTACAATAGTTCAATCAATTTTAAACTATTCTAAATTTGGTTTAAGGATGTATAATTTAGTGGTTGTTTGGATTTAGCATCTAGGGTCCACTATATTTTTCTTTAACCTACTCAAATTTTGAATCAAATTATTCCTTCATGATGCAAAATACAAATTTTGTGCTTAAAAATACCATGTTTTACATGAATAAGCATAAATCAACCTTAACATGCAATATTTTCACAATTCATACCATAACACATGGCTCCAAATATACTCATCATAGTAGGTAAATTTATTTGACCCACACAAGCACAGAAAAAGCAAAAATAAAATAAAATAATAATAAAATTATTATTGTTGTTGTTATTATTATTATTATTATTATTATTATTATTTGATTTATTTTTTTCACTCGAACAAACACACAAACCAATAAAATTCAATGTTTTTCCATCCCAAATTTATAACAGACATTTCCCTTAATGTCCAAAAATACAACAAACAATATATAAAAATTAGGGGCAAAGAAGGGAACTAAGTACTCCCCCGATATATATTTGAAGGTAGTGGATAAACTGGCATGAAAGTTATGGCCCACTTGCTATGTCTTTTTTCTTGTCCATTGTTCAAGTGTCATGTTTCTTCAAAATAAAAAGACAATCAATCATTATATGGAACACATTATAATAAGTTCAAACACAACTTAAAGGAAAATATGGGGATGAAGATTCCCTATGCTACTAAAAGCGATAAAATGTACTAAGTTACTGAAAGCAATAAAATATACTAAATTACTAAAAGCAATGAATTTACTAATCCTATATTCTAAAAAGCGAAAATAAATGTAACGAAGAAAAAGTTGGGTTGCCTCCCACTAAGTGCTTACTTGTAGTCATTAGCTTAATCATCATGGAGTTCTAAAGAAAGCTTTTGATGACTTGCTTAATTTGTTTCTTTTGACTTTGTTCCACTTTTCATTGATTATCCAAATCTTGACTTGCCTCTTTTAATGCAATATGACTTGCCTATTCCATCCCATTTGAAATCAACTATATAGATGTCTTCCTCCTCGAGCAAATTCAATTGTTGGACAATCGATGATGTTCAAAGATTGTGTGTTAATTACATCATCATTAATTGCCTATTTTTGATTGTTTCCTTTATAATTAGTTTGTCATCTCCTTCAAGCTTTTCTTTGATAATTGACATCTCATCAAGTTGAATGGTCGATTCATTATCTAAATTCACCAACAATGATAGTTATTTCCTTCCAACCTTTTCAAGTGGATTATATCCCCACCTTTTAAATTCATCCTAGATAACGGAATTTTCTGAATGTACTTTGCTTTTATCCAACATAGCAAGTCCATTATAATAATTTACAAGTGTCTCTTCGTTCAATAGGGGATGACCAACTCCCTCAAGGATGATGTCATCGTATGGATGTGTAACACATATTTGCCCTTAGGCATGCAGCATTCATCATATTTGTCAATTGCTTATTTTTGACATCTTAAATATTGTTTAAACCACAAAAGTTTTGACATAGAGAGATTAGTGCATGTATACAAGTATTGCCCAGTATAATGCATCCCATTACAAAGCTCACAAATTATGTCTTCTACAAGCATATTCTCATCATGCATGTCGAGATTACTTGTTGCAAAAAATTTTACTCCTTTGTCATCATCAAAATTCTGCATATATTGTTGAACAGTACCTAAAAACATACCAATCACAAAAGAGATCAGGGTGAATAGTCAAAATTATAAAAAAAATAAAATAAAAAACGAATCCTATATAAAATAATAACTCAAATTAAATACTTTATTCCCCGGCAACGGCGCCAAAACTTGTTCATGCGAAACCGGCAAACGTACAAGATCGTTGACAAATAATAAAATTGATTAGTGGAAGGTATCATCCCGTATGGAATAAGTTTAATTCAAATTAGGAGGTTACTACATGTACACAACCGTGTAAATAAGAGTGTTCATAATGGACACCCGGGGCCCTTCTATTGGAGGGTGCACCTGGTCCACCGTCGTCCCCTCCAATATGGAGCCACCGGGTGTCCATTTTGGACACCATTATGTACACGGTTGTGTACAACAAGAATAATACTTCAAATTAACTAGTTATGTAAGGAATTCAAATTACTTAAAACAAAAGATATATTTCAATTTTATTTTTGCTAAATTATCTAAGAAAGTAATAAAAGATTGGTTTTTATCAAATATGGATGACCATATTGGATCTAGAATCCGCCTATTGTTATCTATTTTAGTTCTTGATTCGTTATCTAGTTCCTTTAATGCGTTCTTGACAATCGATAAAGCTAACATATCTAACTTTCTTTTCCAAGCTAACTACGACCCGAATCCATTCCTAGTCTAAATTCGAATGATTAGAACGTATTAAATTTTAGATTATCCATATTATTGCACACGTGATAAATGTTATTCCTAACTTCTATTTCACGTATGTTAATTTTATTGCGTTTTAAATTTATTGTGAGTCTTTCAATACTACAGCAAGCAACTAATTATCTAATTGGTCGGTAGTCAATTAAATAATACCATGAGTATGCAAAATTAATCAAGAAATGCTAGACTGGTAGTCTTGAATTAGAAATAAATAATAAATAAAGTTCATATTCATCCAATAAAAAAGCGGATCCAACCTAGCATAATATATAAATTACAATAAGAATAATATAAAATATCATCCAAACTATGAAATAATTTAAAAGATGTTGATTTTCAAGTCCAATGTTGAATTCTTTAAAATCTTGATGCAATTGAGCTTCAAGTCCTTGCTATGACTTGATCTACTCTCTCAAAAGTGACGAATTGACCTATTGTTCTTGATGAATGAAATTATTGTGTGTAAGGAAGCAAGAAAGGGTTTTTCTTTTTGTGTAACCATTGTTTTCTATTTATATAAGTTAGAATATAAGTTAAAATTGCATCCTATTTGAGTCCCAAAAGAGTTTAAATCACGAAAGGAAACTACTGATTCGTGCGTGCACCGTTGTCCCAAAACAACTTTTGGTATTTTGGTCATAACTTTCTGGTAGGATGTTCGACTGAGATGATTCAAAGTGCATTCAAAAGTTAACTCAAAGGGCTATAATTTTATTGGAAAAATAATTTTTCAAATTCAAATGTTTTCAGAAAACTGGGTCTTAAGTTGAGTCTAAAAATTCGGAGCATATCTTCTTCGTCTGGAAATTATTTGTGGAAATACTTCCAACTCTATTTTACTCCTTTGACCTCTAAATGGAATTCAATTGATCATATGTGATCTCCAATCATCATTTTATGATATGAATCAACTACTTAATTTTTACACTTTGAACCCCCATACTTTGGATTTCTTTCATTTTTGCTCATTTTTCATTCATTTCTTCCTATTCCACCAATTTGCACTGAGTTCAACCTAACAAATATAATTAACACATAATTAAGCTATAAGTCATTCAAATAATTAACAAGTACTCCAATTTACTTGTCTGGATAAGTGTACAAAATGCACTTATCAAAATGAATTTGGATCACGAATATATATCAATTTCAAAATTTAATGTTGCTATTTTTAATGTCTAAAAATGTTCATTTTGTTGTAGCGAAAATTGGAAGAATTATATAAACCGATAAAACAGTAAATTGTGTAATTAGTCTGAACGAAATAAATTCTATCATCAAACTGAACAAATTTTTTTTGACACAACAAGAAGAGAAAAAAAATAATAATAAATAAAATTGAAAGACAAACTTTTGAATACAAGCACCAAAAGTTAAACGATAGTAAGTGCAATCTTCTATAACAATTAATATATTTTTATACGTATATATAGTGTATTTTATTCATGACATGGACTAGCAAGTAACTAATCACATAGAAGTGACCAATAGAATTCGAACAACTGAGAACACATAAAGGTTACATATGTCTCTGGATTATAATTAGGTATATTGATGAGCATGATTCATGTCAAAGTTTATATATATTTATATATATAAACAGCGTTGATCAACTTTTTGTTCATCATTGCAACAACTCATGGAACAATAAAGTTAACAAACCAGTCTTTGAAAGTAGGCTTTATGAGTTTTTAGTGTATGGTATTAGATGAAGAAAAGTATAAAAGAAACAAAAGAAGAAAATCAATCAAGAAAACTTTTTAGTGAAAAATTTCCCATCTCTTACAAAGTCTAAAGAAATTGTTTGAATGTCAAATTCTAGTAATGTTGTTTCTATACGTGATAAGGCACCACTGCTCATAAATTCCATTCATGCAAATACACAATCGCTGTCCATGCCTCCGGTCAATGGTTTGGCAAATCTTACAGCCAACTTAGCACCTTCTTCACGGATCAAACTTCAAACGGACTTTGCAGCCTCTTTGGATACAAATGCCCATCAGAATCGCACTCAGTACATCAGAAAAGTTGGGACCATGTCTGGTTTGGCATCGAGCACTGGCTCACACACCACCCCATGCTTGGACGGCATGCTGGCATGTGTCTATCACTCACGCTCTCTCCCGAATAACGCTACAGTTCCAAACCCCTCGAGACTATCTATTGCTTCTACTGGTGCTCCTGGTACTACTCAGGCTCCACATTCCTATGATGCAGTGGTCAATAGCAAAATGAATGTTACTGAATCTAAATGGAGTCAGAAAAAATCTTTTGCTAATGTATTTAGTGCACTGCGAGAATCTAGAGATCACAGCTAGATTTCTAAAAAACTATACATCCATCATGTTGAGCCTGCTATCTTTTTTATTTTGTCCAAGTTGCTTTTCTTTTTATCCAGTTCACTTCCTTCAGCGTAACCAATCAAGAATTGCAGTGCAGTTCCAACAGCATAGTAGCAAGCTCGATGCATAGATTCGTAAGCTTGAAAGGAAAGGTCACTCTTCTTGATTCTGTGGTTCAGAATAAACCATGCTGGTTTAAATCGATAAGTGGTAGTTATTTGAGTCACTTGAGCAGTTTTTGGTAGAGGCCTGCAGGTTTACGCTTATAGGTAAATTTTACATTGCAAACCTTCTATGATCAAGGTACGTGAAAATTTTATGCATTTTGGTTTTATTGGTGATTATAAAATTAGATTTATTGATGATGCACACATTATTATTCATATAGTGCACGAGGATGATTACTCACGATTATTCTTGAAATCTACTTGGTATATTGGTTGTTTTCTTATGCAGGTTCTCAAATAGACCCCCAATTTTCCATCACAACATAAGGTTCCAATCGCTCCAGTTTGGGTTTCATTTCCTTTTTTTCTTATTTCCTTTTGGGCTAAGAGTGCACTATTTGCCATAACTAAGGCTATTGGGCTTCAACTTTGTGTTATTAAGCTACTTCTAATCTACGAGGACCTAGTGAGGCGCGAATATATATATTGAGGTTGATATGGAATATAAACTCCCCGACAGTGTGGACAGTGTTAAAGGAATAAATTTCACATCGGTTAAATACCGAAATATTGATCAATTTAAATAGATCTTGGATCACTCCTCTTAAAAGGTCGACCTTATTAAGATGGACCACAAGTCTTAACATAGTATCAGAGTCCAATAAGTTACAATGAGCTATTCGATCTGATTAAGTCTAAAAAATGAGCACATGAATTTCAAGATTGGTCTGCTTAAAAAGAGTCATCATCTTGCGGGGGCAACGGAATAAATTCCACATCGGTTAAATACCGAAATATTGATCAATTTAAATAGATCTTGGGCCACTCCTCTTAATAAGGTTGACTTTATTAAGATGGACCACAAATCTTAACAAAACCTGTTAAGGGAATAAATTTCACATTGGTTAAATACCGAAATATTGACCAATTTAAATAGATCTTGGGCCACTCCTCTTGACAATGTTGACCTTATTAAGATGGACTACAAGTCTTAACATGGTATTAGAGCTCAGTAAGCTCTAACGAGCTATTCAATCCGATTAAGTCTCAAAAATAACCACACGAATTTCAAGATTGGTCTGCTCAAAAAGAGCCACCATCTTGCGGGGGCATTTTTAGGGAATAAATTTCACATCCATTAAATACCAAAATATTGACCAACTTAAATAGATCTTGGATCACTCCTCTTAAAAATGTTGACCTTATTAAGATAGACCACAAATCTTAACAGATAAAGAGGGAAAATATGGGAGGATATTGGCAACCTGTTGTTTATGACAAGGTGCCAAATGTCTTCTTTTGGTGTAGACATTTTGCACATGGCTACTATCCTTTATACTGCTCCACTAGTTATTAACACTAGTACTTCACAGATCATTACTTCTCTGCCATCAGATCACTCTACAGTTGCTCCCATTAGGGTGCTTACTCAGAGCACCCTTGTTGTCACATCCAATGCTCATCTAGTATTTCAAACTTTGACCTTCGTCAGCACTACCCCTATGATTTTTAGTTCTATCTATCTCAATCCTCTCTTGATGGATATGTTAGAGAGGCCACAAGGTTCAATTGGTTCAGATGTGACTATCATCTCTTCACACTGTCAGCAGAATATGGAAACAGCTTTATCTACGGATCAATTGGATCTAGAGGGCTTCTCTTAAATTGAAGTTCACAAGTGAGGCCCATATTTTCGATCTTCTTCTAAGGACTTAACAAATATGGCAGGTAGGAAAGATGACGATAGCTTTATCAAAGCTTGTCAGAAGAGAAATCCTAAATTCACTAATAGTTCACTTCATAGGATGGAGACCAAGAGTCGGTCATAGGATATAGCACCTCATGTTCATCTCGATAAGTGCCATCATTGGGAATTTAAGAGGTGTAGCTAGTATAGCTACCCTAAAGAAAAATTTTCGAACTCATTAGGTACATATTTTGGTTATTCTGAGGCCTATGGTTTTGGAGAAGAGTTTTGATTCTATTAGTCATTTTCTACACTTTGACTTTGGAGTTCAAAATAAGTTGAAAAAAATTTGGTTCTTTTGGAAATTAGGTAATACCACTACTATTATTAATGATCAGATCATATTCTTGTACGTCAGAGTTGAGGACCTCAGACTAGCATGACCGATTTACTTGACACCTATATATGCTGCTTGCGAGGTCTCAGACAAGAGGGACTTGTGGGTGGGTCTTTGTCGCATTTCCCATTTCATGGATGGCCCTTACTTAATTGGGGATGACTTTAATGTTATTACACATGATGGCGAGTGTACTGGTCACAGTAGGTGAGATCGTGGCTCTAGTGTTTTTTCAGATATGATATTGGATTGTGGTTTGGAGAATGCTGCGTTCTCTAGTTCTCACTACACTTGGACAAATGATCAAGTTATTAAGTGTCTGCATAGAGTCTTGATTAATGCTACAGCTGCATAATTCCATCAACAGCTTACTATTATGCATCTAAATTAAACTTCATTTGATCACTCACCTTTATTGCTACACTAGACTAATAATGATGATTTGGGTCTTAGGATATTTCGATTCCTTAATGTGTGGACCAAGCACCATGATTTCTCAGCCTTTGTATCTTAGAAGTGTGCATTCCCTACTCGTCTTATGGGATGGTTGCTTTCTAGGAGAAGCTCGTCAGGCTTAACAGGGATTACGTTGGTGAAATAAATGAGTATTTGATTATGTGTTTTAGTAGGTGAGAGACATCCAGTCAAGGGTTGACCAGGGAAAGATTGACTTTGAGAATGATTCCACATCAAACCACCATAATTTGCTACATCATGCACAGGCTGATTTAAACTGAAACTTAGCTATTGATAAGGGTCTCTGGAAGCAAAAAGCTAGGTCTCGTTGGGTGTGTGAGAGGCACCACAATACCCGATATTTTCATGGAACGGTCCAAGGATGTTGAATCAGATCTCATATCAAGACTATCACAGCTCAGGCAGGAGAAGATCTCTCTACTCATGCAGACATTCAAAGCTCTACGATATCCTTTTTTCATGATTTATTATGTGCTACATCACAGCCTTTGGATCCCATACGTCCTGAAGGTGATTTTCAGTATTGATGTGAAAGTGATTTTCAGGTAATTTATTATCGACTAATGAGGTGCAAGAGGTAATTTTCAATATTGATGTTGACGGTGTTAAGGCCCTAATTGATTCTCTGCCTAATTTTACCAGCATTGTTGGAATATTATAAAAGACAATGTGTATGGTGTAGTTATTAACCTCTTTGAGGGTGGTCATTTGCCATGAGGTTTTGTACCTATCTCTATTGTCCTACTCCTGAAGAGGGAGAATGCTTGTAAATAGACGGATTATCAAACTATTAGCTAGTGTACAATGGTTAATAAGCTTAGCACTAAGCTATTGAATATCTGATTGAGTTTATTACTGGCTCGTATCATTTTTCCTCAGCATAGTGGCTTTGTCCCCGGTCGCCTTATTGGGAACAAGTTTTGTTAACTCAGAAGCTCTTCCATACATTGGATGTTAAAGTGTATGGTGAAAATACTATGCTAAAGCTAGATATGACAAAAACTTATGTTCATATGGACTAGGGATTCATTTACTCTACTGTGGATGCTTTTGGTTTCAACCAATTATGGATCGATAGGATCAAACAGTGTATCTCGAAGTATTAGTTTCAGTGCTTCTGAATGGTCTTCGATGTGGCATCTTTCCATCCTGACATGGGCTCAAATAGGAAGATGATATCTCTCCCTCCTTATTTATTATCACTGCAAACTACCTCTCTTACCTGCTCACTCAGAGATTTCAAGCATATATTAGTATGCAATATCGACATGGAGGTATTATTCTTATTTTCCATCTTGCCTTTGCTGATGATATGATTATATTTGCCAATGATCAGAAAAAGGCTGTCAGAGGAGTAATTGATTGTTTGGAATAGTACGAGGTGGTCTCTGGCCAACTGGTGACTAGAGGTAAGAGTGGTTTTATACTGCCTCGGTGGGCATCGGATATATAGATACGGAGATTGGTGATTTTGATTGAATTTTCACATTAATGGTAGCCATTCACATACTTACGAGTCCTTTAATTTAAAGGGGCTAAGAGGAGATTTCTTTTTTATGATCACGTTATGAAGGTCAGAAGTAGGATTTCAAGATGGGCATCACAGCTTCTCTCTTATGGTGGTAGGATTACTTTGCTGAGATCAATTATCTCATCTTTATCATTATACCTCTTTTAGATTATGCGGCCTTCCAAGGCTGTACTAAAAAAGTTAGAGAGTATATTTGTGTGATTCTTATGGGACTCGAAGATAGGGGTGGACTGGGTTTTAGGATATTAGAAGATACGGTGGACACATTCTCCTTGAAGCTATGGTGGCTATTTAGGTCTCAAAGTTCTCTTTGGGATCAGTTTTTTCTAGGTAAATATTGTAGGGAGACACATCCATCACTTGCAGCAGTTTCTAATTAGCCTCTCCTATTTGGAAGAGATTGAATAGATTTGGTCCACATGTAAAGTCACATATTACATGGCATCTAAGGACAGGTATGATTTTCTTCTTGCATGATTGTTAGATAGGTGATACTATATTGTCCATCTTCCCATAGAGACAGCATACATGTGCAAGGGTGCAAGGTTTTTTCAAGGAGACTAGGTAGGACTTTGGACGTTAACTATATACTCTTCCTCCATTTATGGCAGAACAGATTGCAGACATTCCACTTTGTATCGATGCCCCAGATCATGTTTTTTGGAGGGCTATATTAGATTGTATTTCACAACCATGTTAGCTTGGCAATTGATTCCATCAATTAGGCCAGTGAAGGACTCGTTTCGTCTACTCTGGAGCCATATCACACCTACTATTGTCTCATTCTTCTGTTGGAGATTTTGACAGGATTTGATTCCAATGAATGCTATTATTTAAAGGAGAACAGGCAGTCAACTAGCTTCTCAGTGCCAATATTGTTCTAAGATTGAGATCACCAGTCATACTTTCACTAGTAACAGTACTTCAGATCAGGTTTAGTAGCATTTTGGCCATCTTTTCCAAGTCCATATGATTGCGGTGAGAGCATTAGATAGAGATTTCTAAGATAGCAATTTTTTGGATAGTTTGCATGAAGTAGGCATAATAGTATCATTATTCCTCTACTGATCTTTTGGTTCCTATGGACAGAGAGAAATGATGTGAAACATAGGGATATATCCATGAGGCCCAAACAAATCATTTGGAGGATACATCATATTATCTCCTTCCTTCACACTGGTGGTTTGTTACAACCACTACATTAGCATGTTGACACATAGCTTGCTCTATCTTTTGGTATTTCTATGACTCTTCTTTCTGCTTCTCCCCCTACTATGGTTTGTTGGCACATTTCGTCAAATGGATCCATTAAGATCAATACTGATGGATGTGTCAATAATGGTATTATGAGCAGGGATGTGTCATTAGGGATCACACAGGTAAATATATCAGGGCCATCTCAACTTAATGGATAGTGTATGATATTAGAGGTGGAGCTTAGAGCTATCCTCAACAGAATATTATTGGCTAAGGATCTTGTTCTTCAGGCATTTAGGTTGAGTCAGACTCTATTGTGGCTATTCACTACATCACCAAAGGTAGAGGACCATGGGATATTCAAGGCTTACTTAGACAGATTGTAGACAGCATTTAAAGAAAAGGAGACCAAGTTGCAGATGCACTTGCTTTAGAGGGTTGGGATCATTGGAATTTTTTAGTATATAAATCAATAGACCTACCACGACACATCAAGGCACTTGTACAGATTGACGGATGTGGATTGCCCAGCTTTAGACTTTGATCTTCGTAACTTTCTTTTTGTTCACATTAGCACTTATTGTAAAGGAAGTAGTACTTCCTTTTTTTATTGCTTTCCAATTATTGTTTACTTTTATTGTAAGTGAAGTAGCATTTTCTCATTTATTGCTTTCATTGATATCATACGTAACTATGGTATTCTTCCTCAATAGATGAGGGTATATTATTAAAATCTCGAAGGTACCGCCCTCCTTCCACTAAAAATATTGATGCAAACATGAAGAAAAGTTTGTTTTTGGCATGCATCAAGGAAAAGTTGATGTTGATTTGGTGAAACTTGATGGTTGGAGACTAAATTAAAAGAAAAAAGTGAATCATGACAAAAAAAAAAAAAAAAAAAAAAATAAAAAA